>NC_084883.1:25673636-25976818 GCF_023558435.1 Drosophila sulfurigaster albostrigata | reverse complement strand
GAACAAAGCTAAACTTGCTCATGCCGGGCTCACCTTTCGCTTTTCGTACACAATACTTGAGCAAGGAATAGAAATGGCAAAAAGCGATGAACGGTGGCGGCAGCACGGGTTTCTGTTGGTATTCCATGACCACTGTAAAGCGCTGAAACATCCACACCTGCAATCAGAAAGCAAATCGAAAATGTATAGAGTTTCCGCATTAAGTGGACATTAAGTATACGCAGCGTAAACGTACCTGATGTGACACTGAGTTGACTTCGTTGAATATATTATTGAAGACGGCAATCAGCAGATTGATTAGCAGTATATTGGCAATTAAAAGGTACATGGACATCGTTATCGGCGTTACCCAGTGGCCTGTGGATTTTTTATATTAAAAAACAAACACACACACACTAAGTGTATAAGTAAATGCCGGATAAGTGTGTGTGTGTTGTGTGTTTAACTCACCGGTGACACAGGCCGGTTGACGTGGATCCTCGCCACAGGGTGGATCGATATCATCGGCAAACACCTCGCCGTACAACATAAAGTAGGGTTGATAGGTGACCTGTGAAACGATAAATTAAAAACAGGCATCATTAAACGGCAGCTGCTGCTGGGGCAACACACACAAAAATGGCCAAGCTTAATTCAATTTGGGCCTTAACCATCGGCTACCGACTGGGTCAACATTTATGCAAGTTTTACACATCAACACAGAGAATTTTCTGGGGGATTCTGTCAAGCGTGTGAATGTGTGTGAGGTGTGACGGTATGTGTGTTAAAGCGGATGTGGATGAACATTGAGTAGTTTTTTCTTCTTTTTTTTTCATTAGCAATTTGCCAAGCTTAACTGCGGGAGAACTAGTTTAAGGAGTTCTGATGAATTCAAATTAATTAATTAAGAATTCAACTGCGTTCAATAAAAACAGCAGGTAGTTGATTGCAAATATTCATCAAAAGAAATTTAATCAAAGAAAACGTATTTAAGCGTTGTTATACTTTAATAATAGTAAAATCGGATTTTATTTTTTTTTATTTTTGTTTGTGAGCTAACGCTTTTCAAATCAAATATGCATCAGGATATTACTTGGAAGGAAGCACAGTTTATTTGAGCAAACAACATTTGCATATTGCGAAATTTATGTAGAAAGCAAAATGCAGCGAAAATATGCTTCAGTCCCCGGTTGAGTTGTGTTTAGGCTACGATGATGATGAGACACAAAGCTTTGGTAGTATCTCAACTGGTGCAGCAGAAACAGCTGCATGGAACTGCTGCAGGACATGCGCATGAGACGTGGATGGGGACGGAGTCGGGGACCTTGTGTCCACATAAAGAGCTGCAAGGCATTGTGTAAAACAGCGAAAGCATTTCGCATGCAAAACAATAAATGAAGTACACACTGCATTATTCAGAAAAGGCCTCAAATTAGAATGTAAAACGAAGAAAGGCGATAAAAGGGATAGAAACATAGACAGTTAATGTAGGAGTGAAAGAATGAAAGATATAAGAAATGTTTACACATGTAAAATACGAATTATAATATATTGAAAACTGAGTACACACATTTACTTATCAGATGCAAGTTCTATAATTTTCTAAATGAATTAATTCAACGCATGCCTCATGCAAAAATTTTACAAGTAATATATACAGTCGAAAGCGTTTATCAAAACATTCATTATAAAATTTCGGTTTTTTTCCAATTTCCGATAAGTTTATTTTAAATAATGTCTCCCAAGAGTAATGTCGGTAATTTAAATAATAAATAATTAACACTTTCGATTGTATGCTTAAAATACGAGTGCAAAATAAGTGTGAGCTTATGATATAAAATAATAGGTATAGTACATATTAATTTATGCTCCGAGCAGAAACAACAATAGCACAATATCAATCACTTTTTGGAGAGGGGCAACAACAGTCAAAGGCTCAACGCAGCATAAAGTGAAAATTGGGAGCAGAAATCAGAGAGAGAGTCACAAAGACACAAAAGGGTGGAGGGAAGAGAAAGAGACAGAGAAAGAGAGAGAGAGATATATATAGTAGGGACAAATCGCAGCGGGTCAAAAACACGGATGTTGTACATTCTAAAACAAAGAAGGTAAGAAATCGATATGAAACCAATTAAGACAAAAAGAAGAATAGAAAACTGAAGAAAGAATATTTTTGTAGGCACAACAATAACTATAGACATCTATAGCCATATATATATATATGTATAGTAAGTATATATCCATTTAGTACGAGCATCATATGATAGTATTCTAAGTATATTTCGGACAGCGGGCTCAATTCAATTTCTACACATTTCTTCTCTAGATAGCAAACCAATTTTTGTTGTACATTTGTCAGATTTCCGCCTAAGAAATTGTGAAGTTCTGGACTATCGGCTCTATGTTCTGTTGTTGTTGTTGTTGTATCTGTTGTGGCAGATGTAGATGTACTTGGAGTTGTTGTTGTTATCGATGGCATCATAACGTCAGGGGCCATCGTTGTTGTTGTTGTTGTTGATGATGCTGATGTTGTTGTTGCTGTTGGGCTTGTTGTCCCTGTTGCTGCGGCTGCTGCTGCGGCGGCGGCTGCTGCTGCTGATGCGGCATAGCTACGATGATGGCCAGCAAAAGAGCCGGGTCCAAAGCCAGCGACACGTGTATTGTGTGAACGACTATTATGGCCGAGAGCCCCTTGAAATCCGGGCGCTACAATTGAGCCAGCAATAACCTGCCATTTTGAGCGTATTCATTCAAGGGATTGCGAATGCGAATGCGATTGAGATTGCGAAATGCGAATGCAAGAAATTTATGATTGCATGGATTTGTAAATACATTGTGAGCAAAGAGTGAATAGAGTTGTTGTTGTGAGAGAAAGTCAAGAGTGAATAATGGTGAATTGGAAGCATTATGTGTGAGTGTGTGTGTGTGTGTGTGAATAGTGCGATTTTATATGGTGTTGCGATCGAGCGAGTATAAAAACGGCATTTTTAGAGTTTCCGTATTCAGTCAGATGTGTTCAAAAGGTTTTGAACATATAAGGAAAGAAAGAAGAATACAATACAAAGATAAAAATGGGAAAGAGTCGTTAGTCCAATCGATAATCGAGAATGCTTGAGCAATGAAAACTACTTATCAGAATATGAAATATATGAAAAACATAAACATAAAACCGAGTTCTACTTAGTTACGAGTATATAGATAGCATATAAATATATATATGTTTATTTGATTTAGTACTACTTGGAAATTGAGTTAAAAAACATTTTCTTGCTATTTAAGTAAATGCATGTACTCCGTTTTAGTAATTTTCTTTTCTTCAACAATACACAAGTCAAGCTGCAAATGGAAATTGTCAGTGTACATAGAGCATATACATACATACGAATATACATATGTAAATATTTGAGACACACACACACATACATACACACTCGCTCACACAGACTAACAAAGTGAGCAGCTTAGCTGGAGATTTATTTTTATTTACAAGAATTTCTTTTTTTGTTTTCGTTTTTGTTTTCCATAATTAATTACAAGAGTGTTTGCTCAGACAGCAGCAGCTCATTAAGCTCACAAATACACAAACACATTCACACCCAGACATACGAATATAAATACATGTAGTCCATGTATATTTTTTTTGACCTACCTCTCTGATTAGACGCCAGGTGGGCTCATTGTTGGGATAGAGAATGGCCTGACGACTGACACCGAAACTCATGAGCACCACAGCCAACAAGACCACGAAATATATCATATTCTTGACCATTTTGCCCATCATGGTAACCAATGGACCTATACGGCAAATAGAAAACGCGAGTTATTCAGTTTATATGTACACATAGAAAAAAGTAAAAAGTAAATCAAAGTTCATTTAAGGCCAGCTTTTAAACTATTGTTTATTAAATTAATCGGATTCTCATGTACATATGAATATATATTTTGGATTACATTTTTAAATTAATCCGGTTTGAGAAATCAAATGACTATATAATCCCAAAATACTAGATTTAATACTAAAATAAATACTGCATTTATTATTTTTACTACTAAAACCAATACTAAATTTAGTATTTGTAATATATTGATAAATTTAGTATTTTTACTAGAACAACAAATATTTAATCAAGTATTTTCACTACTTAAATAAATGTTAAATCTAGTATTTTAGGTTTTACACTTTTAATTAACGCACTGAGAATAGCGAAAAAAATCTTTAGATGGACCTAGATTCTAAGTTAAAATACTGCACAAAGACATAAAAGTTTATAAGTCGTACTGAATAAGAAACTACAAATGAATGCAACAAAAGCAAATTAAATTAATTTATTAATCCTTATTTAGAATTCAAATGGCAATATATATCTAAAATACTAGATTGACTACTGAAACAAATACTAATTCTAGTATATTTACTACTACAATAAATACTGAATCTATTACTTTAGGCTTTTCACTTTTAATTTATGTATCAGAGACCTCGTTCATAGCTCAGTTAGTAGAGCTGTCACGAGACATTTTTTAGGAGGTTAAAATGCTGTGCGATTCGATAATAAGTTTATACATAGTATTAAACCAAATAAAGTAAAAGTACTACTGAATAGATATTATTACAATAGCATATATATTCAGTATTTACAAAAAAAAAAAAAATATTTTCTGTTTTAAAAATATTTAAATTTTCAACACGAATTTAAACATGTTTTCCGTTTATTAATACCACTCCTGACATAACTCGTCATATTTATTGAATTATTTTTTTTTTTTTGTGTATACATACATATATAATAGTTAGCTAGACTGGCAACTTACCCAAATACTTGTTGACGCCGAGAATGTTTAATATGCGCAAATACCAATAGATGCTGTCCACGCAGTAAATAACGCGACCAATGTCCATGGTGGCGGGTCGAAAGCGAAATGCGAGGCCGATGAGAAAGAGTATTATGGCAGCACCATCGCATGGATTCCACATGTTCCATGCCCACACCGAGAATTTATGCCTGCAATAACAACAATGACAACAACAAGAGCAACGACAAGCAGCAGAAGCCAAGTAGCAACCGCAACAGAATCGCATTAATGAACGTTGAATGTTGAACGCGTTGGTTGCGTCGAGATGGCGTAGAAATCGAAAGCCGTAAATCAAGAGCGAACAAACTGAGGGCCTAGCCTCTGGTTCTGACCCTCGAGAAGCGCATTAAAAACGAAGCCAAGTAATCAAAATGCACAGGGGCATAAAGTATGCCCAGATCTTGTACTCGCTTGTGCCTCATTTATAATCATTAAATTGAATGCAATTAAACCGAAAAACGAACAAAAACGAAACACAAACGAACGAATGAGTGAAAAGTTCACGCTAAACTTGTTTTTTGGAGTTACTTACGTAATGGCCACCGGCTCGGAGGATACAATCTCACGCACCTTCTCAAACCCGAGCGTGGTAATGTATGCTATGGAATACCATTCTTGCCACCTTGGCATCGGTCCCATTTTCACCAGCACCGTGAACGAGAACATTATCAAAAAGAACATGTACGCAATCTAGGATACAAAACCAAAAAAAAAACAACAAGGTGTCAGGCGAGAAAAACAACATGAAATAATTAAATACAGCGAACAGGGAAAAACACTAAACACTTATCCGTTAGTCAATGCCACACAGGCTGTCTGTCAACGGAAATTAAAACACTGGCTGCTAATTTCCGCTAGCTAATAATTAAAAAAAAGAAAACGTATACGAAAGTGCGCTTACCGAATCAGCCCAGAACTTGGTAATGGGCGCCGTGTAGAACTCGTAAAACTTCTTCTTTAATCGCAGCGGTTGATGCTGCTTGATCTCGTTCGTGTATTCCGACAGATGAAAGAATTCTCGAAACTGTGACGGATCCGAATCAGTCAACGAAACCTGTGTATGTGTGTGAGTGTGTGTGTGTGCCCCCGCGGACAAGAAATTGAAATTGCATTAAAATTGCTTTCGTCAAATGGCAGCAGCAAATGTTTTGCAGCTGGTGAAATGCAGGTGAATTAGTACGAGTAGTATGAATATTGAATATTGAGTTGAATTCAATTATATCGCAAGCATTCAAAGTGCGAAAACGACTAGCGAAAAAAAAAAAATGAAAACTATTTGAAAATGGTGCATTTGGCAAATATTACGTATACGCCGCATCTAACCTACATAAATACAATCGTATATACATATTTATCGATATATGTAAGTGAGGTAAATTGATGCTATTTTAATTGCGTGTGTGCACTGCATTGAAAAGTGGTTGAGTTCTAATTAATTGACTGCCAATTAGTTTAAAGCCTCTCAATAAGCAAGTGAAACATGCAGAAAAACGTAGCAATCAAAAATTTTGTATTTTTGTTGGTGGTTTTTTTTTTGGTGGCATTTTGAATAAACATCTGTAATTAACTATGAATACTACAATACTTATGCTAGGCTGCAATAACTGTACAACAAAATTCAAGTAATACTATTTTATATTTAAGTTGATATATGGAAAGCATCAAAAGCAAATCTAACCCAACTCATATCGATATCGATTGAAACTAGACAGCTAGATAGACAAATTTGTATTTGTATTAGCATATTTACATATCGAATTGAAATAAATAATGTAGAGGTGAAAATATGAAATACTAGAAACGAAAATTTCTAAATGAAATAAACTATAAACTTGGGGTTCAACTAACTTTGGAGGGTGCTTCTTCCGCTCCAGCAGTGAGATTAACCTGCAAAATTGATACGATACGAGTACGAGTAACATACTTTTTTTTTTTTGGTTTTGGTTTTGTCTATGTGAAGTAGTATATTTTGATAACTGGGCGAGTAAATTGAGAGTTTGTGTATTTAAAAAATAATATTTAACATGTGAGAGGAAAGAGAGTAAGTAAATGGAACGAAAATTTATTGATCATATGTTTTGTCATATGTTTTCTTTTTACAGCAGCACTTTTCACTCAGCTAAAAAACGGGGGGAAACGGGAGCAGGACTACGGGACGTATGCGTAACGTATGCGCACACACATATCTAAATATATGCATGTGATCGCAACTGCTAAAAATCGTTTTATTTATAATTGTGCTAGACAATACATTTGTAATTTATTTATAATTGTTTTTTTTTTTTTATTATTGGCTGCCACACACAAATGAAAAGTATTATGAAAAGTTTACCAATATATGTAGATAAAGAAATTTGTAGCGCATTCAATTCAAAGTTCTCAATGAAATGAAGTGTAATACTTGTACTAGTATATGTACGTGTGTGTGTTGTTGTCTGAGTCTGAGAGAGTGTTGTTTCGATTTGTATGTAGTTGTGAATCTACTCACTTTTCCATTTTCGTGTACTTTTGTATCGCGCACTGAATAAGTATCCGCCAATAGAGCCTGCAACAGGTTGAGGGGGGCACATAGATCGCATTTTAAATAAATAACAATTCACGTTTACGTATTTATGCTTTGCTTTTTCTTATTCTTGTTGTGTGTGTTTATAAGTTTTTTACTCGCTAAATGAAGTCTATAAAAATGCGTGTGAATAAACTTAAGAATTGTTTCGATGAATGTGTGCAAATCTATTTACACACACACACACTCGCGCGCACACAAAAGACACACACTTAATGCATTAAATAACTAAATGCTTTATCAATTTTTTACACATGCATTCCACAACAATTCGTGTTTATAGTGTAGTAGATACAATATTACAACACAAAACTGCAACGAAAAATAGAACTCAAAAACAAAAAAAAAATGGGAGGAGAGAAGAGAAATCCATTCAGCTAGTTCAATGGATGTTAATTTGATTTTCTGATTAAAGGATTTTCAACGGCTGTCATAGAATTCAATTTAGCATATATGAGTATGTGTATATGTATATAACTATGTGAATGTGTGGGAGTGTGTGTTTAAAGGCCTCTCTGTGTGTAAGTGAAAAACAATATTTGCGCAAATGCAGAGATTTCCTCTTCAGAGCTGGCAGCACAACACAAGCAAACAGTTTGATAGACCCTTAAGCAGGAGTCTAGAGAGGGAAGAAGGGAAATAGGAGAGTATATACATTGCTCTGTGTGTGTGTGTGAGTGTGAGGGTGCCTGTGTGCCCATTAAGATTATTACTTAATTGAACTTTAAATGAAGCCTTAAGCCTTGGGACACTGACTGCCATTGATATTATGATTATTAAATAGCTAATGGTCATTCGCACTTAATATGGAACTTAAAACAAAAAGTTGAACTGAATATGTGTGTGTGTTGTGCATTGAAAGCAGTTGAGATTGAATCCATATGTTCAAGTGGATGTGTGGTTGAAGTGTTTTGGCATTTGCTCTATGTGGAAGAAGTTGAAGACTTACATCTGTTGAGTTCCTAACACTGTGAAAAGATGGTGAGCTCTTTTCAACTTGTATTAATTTGCTCTTTGACGCGATTCATTTTGCATCGTATATAGAATACAGAGAAAGAGACAAGAGAACGCAAAGAGAGAGAGAGAGAAAGTAGAGAGAGGCAGAGAAGACGGGAGACTGTGTATGTTAGATCAAAAGTAAAACTAAACCAACTGCAATATCTATTTAATTAATTAAACATTAAATCGAGTGTGCGTGTGTCGGTGTGTGTGTGTGGGTGTGTGCGTGTTGCCTCGCCTGACTTGACCAAAAATAACTGACCAATTGACGGATTGCCAAGAAAAATCAATAAAAATCAACTAAATACACAATACCTTACAAATGTGATGCCATAAATTAAAGTAATGTCGTTACACATAATTAGATTGGTACATAAAAACGGAGATATATAAGTAGAGTAGAGTAGAGTACGGTAGATCGAAGGAGGGAATAGGAAACAGAGATAACAGAAACGAAACCGACAGACAAAACAGACTGTGGAAAGCACATCAAGTAACATATGCGAATAAGTATAGTAAGTATATAAACGAATACATAGATAGATAGATACACATATGTTATGTTTCGAGTAATGTTTGATTTCATATTATTTTGTTTTGTTTTGTTTTTGTTTCTTTGTATCTGTTGACATTTTTTTTTTACTACCTTGTCGCGATTATTACTGCCCGCGCCCATCCTATATCTCAAGGAAATGGATCTTTTGGCTTTTAAAAGGGCATTCTAAAACAAATATAGAGTGGGTAGTAGTTTTTTTTGTTGGTAGGGCATATTGTTAGGTATGAATAGCAAATATATATATATATATAGTAGCAATAGTAGTAGTAAGTAGTATGAGTAATGCTCTGTTTATATAATAATTATATTTTTAGCTTAGCTGAAATATTTATGGTAATTACAATTAAAATTTATAAACAAAACACTTGGTTAGAAATTAGCAAAAAAAAAAAATAAAAAAATCAATTTAAAGAAAATTTCGGATACACTTAAGGATAAAATTGCAATCAATTGACAATTGTGGAACTTACCTCAGCATCGGGCTGCGAACGATCTGAATCGTCATTGTCGAGATTTTGATTCTCCAAATGCTCTTCCTCCGTCTGGGGCATCTGTTGCAGCTCCTCCTTCGACTTGAAGTCCAATTGCCTGATGTATAACGGCATGATTAGACCCAAAATGACCTGTCAGGTGAAAACACAAAAACAGTTTAATCAATCAGCAGAGGAGAGAAGCGTCACAAAACGCACCTTGAAATTAGTATTCTTGCGTGTTCGCAGTCCGCCCATCCAGAGATCTGCCAGAATTACCTGACTGCAGGGATGGGCGAGTAGAGCACGATGGTTAGCTGCCACGGCGAGGGAGAGACAGCTTTGATTGGACCACGAGTGCAGTTCGCAGGTGAGCAAACGTTGTGCCTTCTCTGCGTCCTGTCGATAGCTAAAGTCCAGCAGTTTGTTGCCTGCCACAACACACAACCAAAACGACAACCGCAAAACGACATCCCAAAAGGCAATTAGTTAACCGCAAAAGGTCAGCAGAAGAAGAACTCATTAATTAGTTGGGGAAGCGAATGACGAACGAACTTCTAGTGCCATCAGCCAAATTAAATTGCATCACACTCCACTCACCTTTGCTCTCAAACTCTTTTGCATATGAACGCAACTCCTCATAGATTTCGGTGTCCAAATCATCCTCGGCCGCCTCGTGAGCCATCGCTTTGTACAGCTTGCAGGCAACCAGCGATTTGGCCAACGCCTCCTCGCCATGTGTCCACATCAGCAGCGCCATTTGCTGACGCTTTGTTAGCACTGCCCAGATCTATAACGAGTGGTAAGAGTGAGCTTACTTGGAATTGGCCAGAAAATCGTGCGCGATTTATTACAACAAAAATATCTCACTCACCAGCAGCTCGTTGAATGGAAACTCGAAGAGAGCCATTTCGGTGGTGAATGGCAAAAGTCCTGTGACCAGGCTAAGCGAATTGGCACCCGCATAGCGTTGATATTGATACGTCGAGGACTTGCGACAAGCATTTGCATAGCTGTTCATCACCTTCGCATAGATTGGACGAAATTTGCGGCGCGTGTAATAGGATCTGCAATGCGTAACGAGAATGTTGAATAAAATGACTGTCTAACTGTCGGACTCACTGACTGAATGACTGACTGACTGACTGGTTTATTATGCCGCCACAAAGTAAAGCAATTTTATTACTGCCAAAAAAATTTGCATTTAGGCAAATCAAATAATCATAAGACGGCTAGCAGAGAAATCCGTCTGTTTTTCGCTGTTTTTATTTTTTATACCCGGTAGCAAGGTATTATGTTATAACTTTGAGCCGCCTGGAAACTTTGTTTAACAGGCAAAAGGACACTATAAAATATAATCTTGATTATCGTCAACAGCGGGGACGATATTGTCATTTCCGTCTGTCTGCCTGACTGTAAGAACGCCTAGATTTCAGAGACTCTAATAGATAGAGATTTAATTTTTCTACAGCACTTGTAATGTAATGGAGATCAAGTTTATTTCAAACATATCGAATATTACACTTAATTTTAAGCTAGAGTTTAGCTAAGTAATTATGATTCAGTGATACAGTATTTATGATTCCTGAAAATTGTATTGCGATCAGATTAAAATACTATATTTTAATTTTGGTATAATATCTATATACAAAGTTTAGGATTCGGTGTATTTTAGTATTTGAGGTATACTTGAGAAATATCGTTTTATTGCAAATGGATAGCGGGTATCTCACAGTCGAGCACACTTTCCTGTTTTTTATTTTCATTTAAATTTTTGTTCTTTATTTATTTGCTAAGCTTTTTCCGCGCAGCATTTATTCGTGCTCTTTTGCCTCTGCCGTTTATCATATTTTCTGTTTGTTGTGCTCTCTAGCAGGCCGAAGCGGCTTAAGTGATTTTCATCCAGTGTTTGTGAATATTTTTGTTGCTTCGTCACTAGCGAAATTTCCAACAGCTGTTTGAAAAGAATTTAAAAGTGTTTGCTATCTATCGTTTTCAATTTGCAAATTGCAGCAGTCCAATTAATAGACTATTTTATGACCTGAAATTTATTTATTATGTCTGCAAACGGATATTTTATTTTACTCAAGTCAAATAAATCGTTTTGCTCTTAAGCAGCTGTTGTTGTTGATGTTGTTGCTTGTGTTTAACGAGAGCGCAATTAAATGGAGCTTTCCAAGGGGAAAAGAAAAGAATAAAAACAAAAGAATGAAACAATTGCCGTAAATAATTTATGACACATAAACGTGCGACAATTGAGTTGGCCCGTTGGCAAATCAATTCAAATTTTATGCCAAGGCAAATCAAAAAGTTGAACGCTTTTAATTACGCACAAATTGGCAGCTCTTTAGAGCCAGGTTTCACTGCCTTTTGCCTGTTGCCTGTTGCTGACGACAGCATTGAAAATGTCTAGACAATGGCATCCAACAACAGGCAGCAGTTGCCCAAAAACAAGAACAATTCTTATTGCTTTGAGCCAACAGCAACGATAACAACAACAAGAGAATGGGGAATGACAAACAAATACACCAAATAAACAACATCGAAGGTAGTTGTCGGTAAGTAAGGCAGCGAACCGAGAAAAGACCAAAAAAGCAAGAACCGTAATTTAATCTAAACAACAGCAGCTTCGATGCCGATTTTGCAGACAGTGAACATCGTTTAGATGGCCATTTGTCAGATAACTTGTGCGACCTTTGATTGAAGCTTTTGCACCCACTCGCAGTTCCACAAGGAATATTCACACACACACACATACACAATCGGGCAAAGGACAAAGAGCATTGGAGTAACATTAAATTAAGTAGTTTGTCTAGCTGAATAACATCAATGAGAATATCAAGCCGTAGGCCTCATGCAGACAAAAAAAAAGGGCAAAAGCAGTTAAACGAAAGTGCCAAAAGCAGTAGGCAATTTATTTAGTTAGTTTCGGCAAATTTATTCACATCACTTGTTGCCGTTCTTGTACAATTTACATTGTGTGTAAACTGAAATATTGAGCAGCTTGAAAATTTAATTAAATTTCGTCAATTGATACATGGAACTTTAGACAATTTGCAGCTGCCAAGCGGGAGAATAATATTTAAAGATATCTAAGCTGGGTACAAAGCGGCCGCAAAAGCCGCGGTAACTAAATTAAAGCCGCAACGTTATTCGCTTCGCTGGCCAAAATGATAATGTGGCATAATTACAGACGCCTTTTCTGCTGGCGAGGGTCCTTTTTTTTTCTCTGTGCAGAGTC
Source organism: Drosophila sulfurigaster albostrigata (assembly GCF_023558435.1). Lineage (NCBI taxonomy): Eukaryota > Metazoa > Arthropoda > Insecta > Diptera > Drosophilidae > Drosophila > Drosophila sulfurigaster. Next base: position 25,964,156 of record NC_084883.1, on the reverse strand, counting down.
TTTTGACTTTTTGAACCGCGTGCTTTTTTCACTTGTTTGCCCAAGACAAGCGCACACAAGAAGAGCAACAACTTGTGCAAACTGATTACATTTTCATATACAAATTTTCCACCACGACAACGACGACGACGACGACGACGACGGTGTCGTGTCGAGCGCATCAAATTTAATCCGGCAATAAGTTAAAGGCGGCATGCCACACCAACGCAGAGGCAAGCAGAGGAAGGGAGAGAGGAAAGAGTCAAGTCCATGACATAACCAGGCCACGTTCTCGCCCACGTGCGGCACTCAGACTTTTGGCAACAATTTTTATGGTTGGGCCAAAGTTAAAAACACAGACATAAACTGAAAGCGTTGCAGTGATAAACTAATTTGCACAGTCCCTCCTCCTTTTAAAGGATTGCCGCCCACAGTCTGCTTCTGCTTCTGCTGCTGCTGTTGGACTCAGCTGACCTCCCACTGACCATTTGGGGTAATTCTGTTACCGTTACTTTTAATTGCCAAGCGTTTTTATATTGTACTTTACCAAAAGATGATCACCACCACTTTGATGTCGAGTTTGTCGCTCGCTCTGTTTTTGAATGTTTTCCTCTTGGAATTTACGAGCTTCAGCTCTCAGCTCATTTTGCTAACCTTTCACAAAAATGTTTCTGACAACCAAAAAAAAAACACAAAACTTTTTACTCTTCTAATGTTTCACCTTCTGTTGCTGAGATGCTAAAGTTTAGTACCAGCCCATTGTGGTTTAGATGAAGAAGAGCAGCCACAATGAGTGAATGCTGCTGACATTTTATCATAAAATGTGTAGCTGGTTGCGCTTCATAGAATTACGGCTACATTTAGGTAACAAGAAATGTAAACGAGCTCGATTTAATTGCACAAAAATGTAATAGAATCCTTTCATTTCCTACCAAAAATGCAAGTTTTTAATAATAACATCCAGAACTATAAAATTGCATATTAAAAGTTAAAGACTTTTATGCAAATCTTTCCATTTTAAATGTTTTCTTTAATAATCGTTTATACCATAAAACGAATAACTAAATTCTCAACTTTTTAATGAAAACTGTGTGTCTATTAAAAATTGGTTCTTTTATAATCGTTTATACCATAAAAAGTGTCTGCTGAAAATTCAAGTTTTTATTGCTTATTATAATGTTTGTTGCTCTAATAAAAAAGTCTCGCAAAACTTCAAGTTTTAATGCGATTTATTTTCCTAACATCACAATACAAATATGCACTCTTAGTGTTGTTTATTGCAAACAAGCTAAGACAATTTAATTTGATTATCTTATTTTTGCAATGCAATGAATAAATGTTTAAAATAATGCACACTAACTAGATTGGTTTGTGAGAGAGCAGTGGAATAATAGCACTGAGAATATTTGCTGGTTATTCGAAAAACTATTAAATTTAATTATAATTTGTACACTGCAGCATATACAAATATATAAGATTAAATTTGCTGTCTGTTATACAAATTTAATTTGATAATCAATTTTGAGCATTTCAGCTAAACATAAATAACTTAAAGTCATTTCAACAATGTACACAAAAAAGATTATAATAATAATTATAACTGAAAAAATTTAATGAAGTTGTTTTCACTGCAGTAAATATAGTTATATCAGATCTTAAAGAGCTTCGCTGTCTATCTATTGTACACATTTCATTTAAAAATCATTTTTGTTGCTTTGTTTGATAATCTCGAATTTTTTGTATTATAAGATATTTTGTAATTATGGTATTTGCATACAGGCATTGACATATTTTAGAATTTTTATTTTATTGACATACTTTTTTTATGACACAAATGGCACAATTTTATTGTACACATTTAACTTTAAAATCATTTTAGAGCTTTACATAAATATAAATACATTTTGTTAATGTCCACAAGCGAGATTAGTTATCAAGAGTACATCGAAAATGCAGTGTATTCAAAAGTTGTAAGTAAATTCGCTGTCTTTCTACAAATTTACTTAAATAATCATCAGTTGCATAAAGTAAATGTACATAATATAAGTACATATTTGTAATAACTCACAAACTATATTATTAAAGAGCTGAATAAATTCGCAGCACATTCTAAAACTATTTAATTTAATAATCATACTTAACAGTTATTTCCAACATTTTAGATAATGTATTTGCATTTCTACAATGCCCACAAACTAGATAAGTTATCAAGAGTACCCGCAAGTGCAGTGTATTTAAATAGCAGTGAGTAAATTCGCTGTCTGCCCTTTTCGTGGCATACTTTTGAGCGCAGCACGTGTTCGTTGCTGCATGTGTGTGGGTGTTTATGTGTGTGGGATGAACTGTACTCACCGATAGGCGCCGCCCATTAGTTTATTGATGACAAGGCCAATGTCGTGCAGGGTGTAAATGTAGCCCTTGGGTATATGCGGACGCACATCGCGCAATATGTAACTGCAATTGGAAGCAAAAAGGTTGCCGAAAGGAAATAGAAAAACACAAATACACAAACAAACAGACAAACAGACAGACAAAGCCACTCACTCATACACAAATAAATACATCACATATATGTAGAGAATATTTGTGTAAAAGTTGGTAGCAGATAAAACGATGCTGAGCTCGTTTTTTTTTTACTTTTACTTTTTATCCCCGGTGATGTTTCATTTACTCACCCTAATGTATTGGCTGGACCGTGTTTTGTATTGTAGAGTTCCTCAAGGCGTGGTATTGTTAAAAATTTCTTCATCGAGACACCATTCTCCAAAAGTAATTTGACAAAATCGATTCTATCATGTTCGAGTGCCTGCATCATTGCCTCATCCAGAGCGCCTAAGGGAATGCGCAGCCAAATTACAATAAAAATAATTGAAGAGAGTATTTTGTGCAAAATTATGCGATACTACTGAATGGAAAGCCCAAAGTGAGTTTCGGATTTTGTACAATTTTTTTTGCCTACCATTTGGCCATTCCTGGCCGTAGACAAATATCTCGCTGCGCGCTATGTCCACACGATTCCATGTCAATGCCAAACTCAATTGCTCCGGTGGACTGAGATGCTGGGACTTGAAGAGCGCCGTTAAGATGGTCTGATCTAGCTCCTGTGCCTCGCCTTCGGGTTTCTCTTGTATGCGGAATACAGTAATCTGCCGGTGAAGCAAAAATAATAATGGGCAAAGGAAAAAACCTTAAGTACCGCTTAATGTGAACTGTGCTCTACGTACGCAAAAATATTGTTTGCTAAAGACCCAAGGGAATACCATTTGGGGAGACGGATGTTGCCCTCGTCTTCGAAAACCAATTAAAATCTTAATAACGATGAAATGCTATTTGGTTGTGTGCCACACCAAATAACGAACGAAATTCGTCAAAATTGTTGACTAGAAATAGCTAAATGTCTGCGCGAGGTGATTTAAAATTCATTACACGTTCAATTTAATTTTGTAGGCTAATTATTTTCTCAGTACTCTCTCGCTCTCGGTGTCTATGTTAACCTTACAATTAACTGAGCGACAGACGACCAATCCACGACCAGTCCTAATTAAATATTTAAATCTGTGCGCGTGAAAGTCTTAAGTGATTGAAAAGTTTACCTCTAATTTCAATTTGAATCTTAAACTCAACTTATAAAGAGTTTCTCCTATGTATGTATGTATGTGTGTGTATGTGTGCGCGTACTTTATGTGCTTTTAATTGCTGCTACTGCGAGTCCTTGACAGCAATCCCTGGTGTATGCTTTTCAAACATTCTTTGTGTACTCTTGGCATAATTAATGATTTCAATGCAAAACTAATGCTGCTTATTCAATATGTAAACAAGCTGAGTCTTTTGCATAACATTTTAGCTGCTACTCTGCTCTGCTGTGCTGTGTCATCAACCTTTAGAATTCAGTCAAGTGTATTGAGAAATTTAGTGAATTTCGCTGAGCTCAGATTACGGGTTAAGATGTTAGTTGCAAAAAGTGAAAGTAAAATCAATTTCATCACATCTTTTGTTTCCCCAAAAATCATAAGCTATTAAAAACCTTTTTACACACTTTTGAATTTGGCAAATAATTAATCAAGAGCCGGATGCTTACCAAATTCTTGTTGCGTGTGCATTGCAAAAGCTCCTGATACAGCTTCTCGGCCTGATCCAGGCCCACTTCGAAAGTCTTCTGTATGGTGCCGATGAGATAGTCTCGCATGGACTCCAATACGGGTTGCTCCTCGCCATCCGATGCATATCTAAAGTCCGGGAGAGACGACAGACACATCAGTTGTGATATTAAAGAGACAGTGGCAGATGTTGCCACAATTATGCTGTCTAATTAAACACATTAAATTAAATAGAGCAGTTCGAAAGGCAAAGGCACAAAATTGTAAGGTAAACAAAACAAAACAAAACACACAAAAAGTTTTTGTTCAAACAAACACACACATTGTCAATGGGTTACACATTGCGTATGCGTAATATTGTGGGATACATTTTGATGTCGTTTTTGTTGTTGTTGTTGTTAATGCTGGGCTGCTTTCTGACTGAATTTAAATAATTTGCTAAATGTCGTGTACTTAATGAACTCGACGCTGTCGACGCATTTGACTGCCTGAAGCTTTGAGCCTCAGTCTCAGTCTCAGTAAAGAGCAGCAGGAACAGCACCACTAATAACAATATCAAGGAACAACAACGAGCAACGGCAGCACCGCAAATTAAATAAGGAAAGGACATGGCAAAGGAGACAGACGTGCGTTGTGCGTGCGTTCTGATGAAACAGAACACGTTCCTAATTAAATTTTATACAAACTGCGGTCGCTCATTAATTAAGTTGATAAGTCAAGCAAATTGTCTACTACTTCTCATAGGCTGCGCAGCCTGGCCTTCATTCAATGCATTTGAGGCCGGAAACTGTGGAAATCATGGGGCCACACAAAACGTTTAAACTTACTTGTGCACAAAGGCCAGGAGGTCGGCCGCACGGCCAGAGCCATCGCAAACAACAACTGGCACTGGCGGGGAGTCCGTTACGTACTCGAGGACAGCACGTATCGTGTTCGTACCGCCCTCAATCACCAGACAGACGACCGGCGTACTGGAATGTGTAACTGCAAAGAACAGAGAGAGAGAGAGAGAGAGAGAGAGCAAAGCGAATAAGTACTTAGGCATAAATAAATTATGTTAAACGTGCAATAAAAGGTGAAAGTCAATTAGGACTAAACTGTCTGGTCCAATCAAAATGCTAACAATGCGTCGTACAACAACGATAATAATAAAAATAAAACCAACACAAAAACATTATGTTTTGTGAATACAAATACGGCATCTTTAAGCCATCAACTTACATGGATGTAGCTTTAAATTGGATATGAATTTCTCCAGTTTGCGTCGCAAAATCAATTCGGCACCATATTTTGCTTGGGTGCCATTATCAACCAGCAGAAAATACGCATGTCGATTGTTGAGCACAGCCAATTTCGATCTAAAAACATACATAGTACATATAATATAAAAATCAAATCAAGCAAGCAATTGCAACACATCAAGTGACAGCCATCAATATTTGATGTGAGTTCACTTTGCATGGCAAGTGCAACAGGTGCGCCTCGCCCTCCAATGTTAACTTCATCAAATATGCATTAAAAACTTCTTTTGATTGCGGTTTCACTTTGCCACCACACACTTGCCTCGGTGAACTAATACTGTGGCAGGGCACTTCACGATTGTGGCCCAGAAGCTCATGATTGCGCTCCACAATGCCCCAGGGCGCAATACCGATGCTGACCACACGTCCGGTGCGTTGTTGTCCCTCCAGGAGCAGCGCATCGCCGACTTGTTTGGTGACGCCTAAAAACCAAAAAAGACAACAGCAAAAAAAAATACAATTCAGTGCCAGCAACAATGACCGAAATAAATAAGTTTTGTTCTGCTTCTTTTATACCCGCTACACATTGAGTAGAAGAGTATTATAACTTTGTGGCTAGTTTCGAATGGAAAACATAATTTCAAAGCTAGAGTTTGGTACTTACAAGAATAACTACAGATTTTATGGTTCCTAATAAATTTATATGACCAAAAACGGAAACAGAATTCGAGCTGGAAATGCTTAGATTGATAATCTTGAATGTTTTCTATTTTATAGTATATTGTAAATGTGTTAGTATATCTATATACTATATAAAGTTTATATTTTAGTATATTTTTGGTTCAATTTATTGATATATTTTATATGACTAACGCTGAATTCACATCTTAATTGCTTTGGCTGATAATCTCAAAAAAATTTTATTCTATGGGTTATTTTAAATGCTGTGGTATATTAACATACCAAATAAAGCTTGTGGTATATTTTGGAATTTTGTCGGTAGATTAGTTAGGTTTATTTTTCTGATATTCCAGTAGTACATTGATATACCAAAGATATATATTTTAGTACCCTTTAGTATGGTATAATTTAATATCGCACTCTTTTGTAGCGGGTATCTCACAGTTGAGCACGCTCTTCCTTGTTTTTTGTGCTTTTTTTTTAAGTCCAAGTACCTTGACATTCGCTTTCATTTAAGTTTATTTTTTTTGCTTGCCTATACAAGAGGGCAAGTGAATGTCTGGGAGTCTGGGAGCGTGTCTAAAATGTAATAACAGGCGAAGCACAAAAGAGAAACGACAAAAAAAAGGACAATATTCTTGAAGAAAACGAAGCCATGGCACAGCAGTCTTTTTTCATACCCTCACAGCATTGTTCTAAGGCTCAAATATTTATAAGGATTTTTGCTTTAATTACATAGATTAAACCACAATTATACATAAGCTAGTTTAACAAATTAAATATACTTTAATGATTGTTTAAAGATTGCGGAGTGGCCAAGTAATGTCCTTTTGTTAGGGTATTTAAATATGTTAGTGCTCCCATACACATACACATACACACACAGAGAGTGGAAAAAAGGAAGGAAAGGAAAGAAGCAAATAACTGTGCAATCACTTGGCTGCGCGATTTCCGCTTGGGATTTTTATTTATTTAATTTTCAACTGAGTGCCCCACTTGCGTATTTGCGGGCATTGCGTTTCATTATATTTGCTTACTTTTATGAAACTTATTTAACTTTGGCAGCTGAACGGTCTCTACTTGTTTTTGTTTTTTTTTTTTTCTCTTGTGTTTCTGGTTAATGCTGAGCCATAAAACTTGTAGTGTCTGTCATAAAACTTAAATGAAAAACTCACCCGTATTGGTACCGCCGGTGAATATCCAAGCGCCTGTCGTTTTCGCTGCCTTCAAAAGTCCTTTGCGTATCTCCTGCAAAAGCGAAGAAATCATTTTCAGATCCAAAAGCCATTCAATTAGCGTGTGAAATACGACACTTGGTACGAAAAACTTTCTCCCCCCTAGCAAAAAAAATACTTCTTCGACTTCTTCAGTTCGCTCACCTTTTTCAGCTTTGCCTGCAAATCAAAGTTGGCTTTGCCTCCCTGCACGGTGATCAAAAGTTTTGGCAATTCCAGATTCCATTCCTTAGTGAATAGCTGTACCAGCAGCTCCGGTCTTGTATCGAATGACAGACGCACATACTAAACTCCCAAAAAATATATACGCACAGAGAGAGACAGAGAGTGTAAGTATTTTGGGGCATCTTAGTCAAAGTCAAAGTTATTGCCGACTAGAAAAAGTCAAGCTCAAGAGACACCAACTCAGAGAGAGAGTCAGAGAGAGGCACTAAAACAAATTTACTTTAAATGTGGCACGTGGTCAGGGCACGCGGCACGTGGCAAGTAGCAAGTGACCTTTCCTCCAAGTAACCAGTGCGAAGCTCGCATTTGTAACTAATGAACTCACCTGCGCTTTTGTTGGATGTGCGCCACCTTGAAACTCAATGGTGCCATAAGCATCTGTGGGCTGTGGACGCGTGTGCTTCGTGGGCAGCCACAAATCACCTGGCGAACCGCTCTCGATGCCTGCAATCGTCTGATGTGTGATCTGTGCCTGGCCGCAGCAACATCTGTGTTGATAAATATCATAAAATGGGGAAACACACATTCGCATTTAGACTATTCAATTATACGTTATCTGGCGTGTAATTAAATAAACGCACAGTTTGCTGCTTAATTCAATAAATATCAATAAAAAATAATTGAATAAAGCTACTGCAAATTAAAGCATTAAATGTAGAGATATACATATATTTGTTGGCAAATTAGTTGACTATTTTTTGGTTTGAGGTGTTGATTTATGGTCAATATACATACATTCGTATACGGTATAAATGACACTTGACTAACTGCCAGCGATATGTGTAAGTAAACACGCACACACTCTCACGCACACGCACAGGCATACACCTACACACACGCTCATCAATGTCCAGGCAAATCTCACGTGTCGAATAAACTGTTATTTATTTATGCATGTGCGTCTCTTTTGTGCTGCTCGTTGTTGTGCAAGAGACTTTATTCTACTCTCTCTCTTGCCATTTCAGTTGTTGATTTTGTGGAAGCCTGTCACAATTCCAGGTGTGTGTGTGTGTGTGTGTGTGTGTGTTGTGCGTGTGCTTGTCGCTGTCAAGGGGCTTGTCTGTATTTCTCTTCTGACAGAATTTTCATGCCAGCGTTTGCTCAAGCGTTTTTCCTCCACAAATGGCAATAAATTTCAAATAATACACAGCTCACACTCACTTTGTTTTCCAAAATATATGTTCGGCATAAATATTTAATAAAACAAAATTCGATGCCTCATAAAAGCAGTCATTTAACCGGAAACACTTTGTCTAGATCATCGCTGGTTATGTTAAATATGGCTTAAAACAAATCTATTAAACAGATTAAAATATCAACATATTGACAACTCATTTTTCACTTTGGCTGGATTAATTATTTATACTTTAAAATGTTTGTACAAACTATAGAGATTTACTCTATCTACTTGTACGTTAAATAAACAACTACAAATGTTTTTACATAATGTTTACTCCTCCAACTGAGATAGCTGAATTAAAATGTAACTAATGAGCAACAGCTTATCAAAACAAAGCAAGTCAAGCCTCTGCCAGACAAAACCTTAACCCTCTGCCACATCAAATATGCCCTCTTACATTCGCTATTGTTTGGTGGCACATGCAACACGTGCCTATCACGCCACTGAGGCGAGACTAAGCCATGAATAATGTCGAGCACACTCGGCGAGTGTTTGTAAATAAAGTAATTTATTTTGTCAGCAGCAAAACACAGACAAAAGGCAGAGGCCAACAACAGGATGGTTATGGAGCATGGCGTTAATGGATTTGGCCAGTCAACAATTGGCAACAAGGCGAGAACTGATGTTGCTGCTGTTGAGTGGCATGTATCAAAATAGTTGCACAGTTATGTAGGTCTCAAATGGTTGCATGCAACCCAGGCAACAGCTGGTTGACATTATTTGATGCTAGTGCGGGTTAAAACTCTGAAACAACTGCTAACCGAAATCAAATATTTGAGTAGCAAAAAGCCTGATAAGAACGTCAGCAGAGAGTTGAGAGTCGAAAGTCATAAAGCCGTCATAAAGCCGTGTGCGTCTGTATGCGTTATATAGTACGTAACTGAAAACTTTCACCCAAATAAGCCAAGTTAAGTTAAGGCAACTTATACACTGAGGGGCGAAGGCAAAAGCGAAGACGAAGACGAAGACGTTTCTTGTTAGACAGGCTGCCAAGTTTATAACGCATTTATCTCAATTGGTAAGCGAGGCGGCGTCGTGACAACGCCAGCGGGGTGATGCCGACCGCCTGCCCGTCTGTCTGCCTGCCTGCCACAATAATAAACAATAAAATGCCAACGCCAAAAATGAAACTAAATACACAACGCGCTGCTCCTCTTTCTCTACGAAAAACTGGGGCAAATAGATGTGCCGCCTCACTGCATCAGGCGTTGGGTTCGTTTTTTTGTGTTTTTTCATTCTTCACTTGTTTGATACGCAAAAAACTGGGTCAAAAGTTTGATCCAGGCTGCAGCTGCTGTGATGCTGTGATGTTGTTGTGGGGCTAACCTAGCAAAGCCATCGGTTTTACGGGGTGGCCACATCAGATGCACTTCACTGGCTTAATTAGTAAATTAATGCAATTGGATTTGGCAGGATGGCACTTACTTTGTATCGTCCTTTGGGCATGGGATGAATTTGATGCACTCGCGTTTCTGAAAATTGGTCTCGATCCAACTTCGGGGCTGATGCTTTTTGTTTTTGGGTTTTTTTTTTTGGACAACACAAAATAAACGTTAAGAAATGGTAGAAATAAATCGATTAGTTTTCAGTTTAAGACAAATGAAATCGAAAAGCTAATTACATTTTATGTACATAAAACATTTTGAATGTTAAATCGCGTTTTTCTTTTTTTTTGCCATTAAAGACCTTTATCATTATTTTTTATCATACATAGTATGTATATATATATTTTAAGTACAGCTAGAGTGGAAAATACTCAAGGAACCGAAATAATATCATCTACAAAATAGTATAGAAAAACATTAGAGTCGCAGTTTATGAGTGAATTCATGTGTGCCACTGCATTGTTGTTGCTATTATTGCTATTGTAGGTTTAAAGAGTGCTACAGAAAATAATTATATATTGCAAAAGGAATCAAAATACACATGAAAACGATCAATTTATAAACTTATTTAGATAGTATTTTAAACAACAGTATTTTTTTCTGTTCTACAAAATAAATACTACTAGATAGTATTTTAATCAACAGTATTTTTTTGGTGTTATGCAAAATAAATAGTACTGAATATTTTAATATGCAGTATTTTTTGCAGTTTCACATATAAAATACTCATGGATATTATATTAATCATCAGTATTTTTTTATTTTATAAAAATAAATACTATTTGTTAATATTTTAAAAAGCAGTATTTTTCACTGTTATACAGAATAAATAGTACTGAATAATATTTTAATTAACAGTATATTTTAATGATCTACACAATCAATATTGCTAGGTAATACTTTAATAAAAAAAAATACTTCTGAATAATATATTAATAAATAGTATTTTTTTCGCTCTACTACAAATAAATACCAATTTCGAATATTACACAAAATTACAAAATTTATATAATAATTGAACCTCCACAAATAAAATGTTTCTTTTGTAGCTTACACATTTATTTCATAAAGCAGAAACTTCTTTAAAGTTGAACTAAGCAATCGGTATTTACCATTTACAACCAATTGAATAACCATGGATACATGCTTAAGGCTTCAATATAAAAAATTGCAACATCAAATCGAAACATTACGTATAATCAACTTTAACGAAGTATTATCGCAGTTACAAACACCAAGCAAAGCCATGCAAAATACTTCCCAAGTATAACAAAAATAAAACAAAATGAAGCCAGTGAAAAAACGATACGAAATGAAACGAAACGAAACTTGCGCAATAAGTAAGTAAGGGAAAAACTATTCTCTCAAACTCAATCTAAGCCCGATTTGAGGGCTCTCAAAGTTGGTAGAAAATGCAACAGTTTGCCATGGCAAAACAATTGAGGAGCACACAAGAGCCAACTGTGATTTTCTCCTCCTCCTTCTGCACCACTCTTGATTCTAAATAAACACTCAGAGTATAGTTTCGAGTACCTCTGTTGCTGGTGGCTCGCAGTTGGCATGCGCCTTCAGCAAATCACGCACATTGAGTATTAAAACTTTCGATAGCGTCGACGATACCGAGGAACGTTTGCGCATCCGTTGCCGCTTTCGAATGCCACGCGGAGTGCTGGGCAGATCCTCGGCTCCTCCATCGGTGGCGGTGGCGGTGGAATTTTCCAGGGATAACGAGCCTGGAGTGTTGCTATAGCGACGCACTGTCGAGAAATCTTTCGAGACGCGGCGCAGATATTTTTGTGCCACAACTGGTGAATCGATAACCATTATGCGAGTTGTTTTGCAACAAAGTTTTTGGGATGCAATTAATTAGCAGTTGCATTTAATTGCAACAACATCTCTTCAGGCATCTAGTGAAGTACTTCTAACGCAACCGGCTGGCAAATCTCAACTGACACGCATCGGATGCTGGTTAGATGCGGTTAACCGGCCAGATTTGCCTCTTGTTATTCAAAGCGTATATTTAGGGGAGAGACAGAGACAGACGCAGACACAGAGTGAGAGCAAGCGATAAGATTAGATATGCCAAGCTCGTTACACAGCTAAAAATAGTCGAGCGACAAGTGTGAACCGGTTGAAGGTAAAGGTCTGTTCGTCAACACCTCAACAACACCTTCCTTTCGCCCTCGACTTTTTGCACTGTGTACGACGAGAGTTTTGCTGCGGTGCACTCGAGTGCAACAAATCAATTTAGCTTGTGTCCGGATCTCGTCGAGTCCTTTAGGAGGTCATTTAATGCCATTTGCGAAAGGCGAAAGCAGATTCAAATTTAAATTTCAACCAACTTGGCAAACAACTCAACTGCTCAGCTGCTCAAAACTGTGAATGCATTCTCATTAATGATTCTCTGAATGCACATGGGCATTTGATTACATGCCACTTGACTGCCTACGTTTTGTGCTCAACATAATTGATAGCACAATGCACAAATGACAATCAATGCTATAGCATTTCATTAGTTTAATTACTGCAAAATAATACTACAACTATTATCTAATCAAATTTTGGCATTTTGCTAATCAAAAAACATGTAATTCAATTCAAGTAAGATTCAAGTTAAGAAAATATTCTATCTCAAACTTGTGCTTAAATATTAAATTGCAACCTTTGCTCTTTGCCAAAATATTTACAAAACCAGAATTTCAATCAGAGAAACATGCTGAGAAAGTAATTATTCAATGCAAAAGTGAACAACAGCACAACACAACACAACAAAATTACAAATTGCATTTGGATTTTTGGTTTTTTGGCACAAATATACAATATACACAAATTTACGAAAGCATTACTCAAAAACCTTAAGCGAAATGAAATGAAATGGAATTTATTTCTGATTGATATTATATGCGATACAAATAAACAAATGTGTGTTAATGGCTAAACAAAAGAACAAAATAACAACAAGAGTAACGAACAACATAAAACAATTAATTAATTGCGCATATTTGCAAAATTATAGTTTGAACGTTGGACGTTGATAGCTTACCCTGGGCACAGTTATATTTATCAGACCCCAACAGATTTTTTTCAGTCCCCATGGTATCTTTTTTTTTGTATTTTTTAACGTTTTTACGTGTGTGTTTGACATTATTCATAATTTTGTTTTGTTTTAAATACAAAAGTTTTGGCGTGTGTGTACACATATACATATTAATTTTATTTTTATATATATATTTTTGAATGTAACACGCATGTTTATCATAATGTAATTGTTGTTGAATCGCGTGTATTTCAAAATCAGTTTTGTGCATTAACGCAGAGTAGTTTTGTAATTGAATTCAGCGAAAACACACAAAAAAGTGCATCAGTTGTTTTCACACAATTTTAATGTTCGTTTTGTGAGTGTGGTTTATTTTTTTTTTTGTTGGTGGCGTAAAGTGTAAAAAAAAATACATATGGAAAAAAATATAATGTAATCAAAAAATTAATGCATAAAGAAGTTGTAATAAGTGTGTTATTATGTCATCAAAATTAACAACCAATTTTCGTGTAGGGAAAGTAAAGTGTAGTGAATATATAGAGCATATATATATATATAGAGTTGAGTAGAAGAGGCGATGTTTTATTGTGTGTTCAGAGGAGATTTTTGGTGTTTGTTTGTGTTGTGTGCAAAGCAAATGTTTGTAAATAGAAGAAAAATATTATTGTTGTAAAATTAGTTGGGAGCGTTTCACATACTACTATGTTCTATTAGTATCGCATTATATGTTTGTATTATTATGATCAGGGGCAACTTTTAACTGATGCATTTCGTTGAGACGGACTTACTACCAGACCACTTTGCAGCTGTAACTGTAACTGTAACTGTAGCTGTATATATTTTATGATTGATTGATTTAATAAAAATAAATATGGATATAGATTTGTAGAACGCTTTTGGGTAAAAGGTAATAATTGTCTGAAAATTTAAAGAGTAAAATTTAAGAAATTGCTGTTAGCCACGGCTAAGCCTAAAAGTATGCACTACAAAATGTTAGTTGCCTTTTGGAAGCAACGCAACTGTAAAAACAAAAGTAGCTCTCGAACATGCAAAACCACAAACTCCCACACACACACAAATATTTGTCATGTGTCCTGTGCTGTGGTGTGGTGTCGTGATGTGCTTGTTGATCAAATCTAAAATTGTGTGGGAGTGCCATAGCACACACACATACATAGACAGACAGACACTGAGTCCCGCCCCCTCTTAAGCCACTCAGGCAGTCAACAAGTTCACATTTCATTGCCACAGATGAAATGCGACTGTGGTTTTGTCTGAGTGCAGTCGCAGAAAAAAATACAAATAAAAATAAAAACTGTTGCACTGCAACATTCACTCGTTGACCAGGTGAGTGCTCTCTCTGTCAGCAAAAGACTTTTAGTCACCGCACACAAAGTTGGGCATTTAGGTAACCGCAAGGCAAGCACATCGTTGCGGTCATATCACAGTTTCACCGCAAACAAACTAACCACACAAGCACTGGCAAAACGTAATTCAATATTTGGAATTTCATTAAATGTTTAATAAGTTTGTCTGCACACAAAATGTTGATCTAATATTGATGTAATTGATGGTTGCCCCGTTCATTCGCTTCACTGCTTCGACTTTGCTTTTATGCTACAAAACATTAAATGTAATTAAATTTGAAATTAAACTAATATACCCCACACGCATAGGGAATCGAGTGTGTCCACTTTACGGCGCTGTCGAAAAGCCTTCTCATACATGAAGTATTATTACTTTAAAGCTCCCCGATGACATGCCCATTAAACTAAAAGCATTGACGTTTTTATACGACTGACATGCTGAAAACGAATGTGAGTTCAGCTGGAAATATTATGCACTTGAATGAAATCGAAAGTGATATAATGGATATATTAAAACTAACCGAATGGACAGTTGATTAACGCTTTATTTGTCGAATTATGAAATGCATATTGCTGGAATTATTCGCATGTTCGCTGCAATTCACGAATTTTTGCGGAAATTGCCAAAAACCCAATTAGCAATTTTATGCCAATGTGCACAATGCATCCAAATAGTAAAACGGAAACAATTTTCATGAACATTTGCACTGCGAATGCAATTGGGACTCGTTGAATTCTCATATGATTATTATACACACACACACACACACACAGGCGTGTTTGTTCATTTGAATATGGTTGCCAATTAAATTGTCAGTTCCACCTGCCTTGTCAATGAATATTAATTTTATTGCGGGGGATGGACATCAACGAATTTTTTTATGGTGAACAACCGCAGAAGAAATAACCTGCAACCCAATTAAATCTATGCCGCAAAACAAATAAATCCAAAAGTTTTTTTTTAGTTATATGAAATAAAGTTGATGCTAGACCAAATATTTTTAATTACACTTTGGAAATTAGCTGCAACGTCTGCCTTTTTTTCGTGCTTGGCGCAACAAAAACTTTAATCCACAATGCAGATTCAATTTGTTGGCTGCTTGGCAACGCAGCGCAGGATAAAGTTGAATCCTTGCCACGCCTCTCTCTCTCACACACACACACACCCACACACGTAAGTTTTGCTTGCATTTTATTGAACTGAACGAAGAGTGCAGCTTGGCAGAAAGGCAAACACAAAATTGCATTTAATATCTGCATCAAAGCGATCCTGTTCGAGAATAATGTAAACCAACTTTTTGCCCACAGGCCCTTGACAAACAGAGCGACTTTTGCAACAGCAGCAAGCACAACAATAAGTTGCAGCTGCAGCTACAGTTGTTGTTATTGTTGTTGTTCTTGTTACAGCAGCAGCTGTTTGTTACCTTTTTACCTTAGAGCTGTTGGCAGTTGGCAGTTTACCTGTTGTCGACGGGGGCATCGCAGTAAATCGCCAAAGTGGAAAATTGATATAGAAGCTGGCGTGTCTGATGAAGTGCTGCATCTATTTTATTGATGCATTGATTGCACTCGCTTTTTTCTTTTTGGTTTTGTTTTTTCGTGAACAGCCTTAAAGCGATTCGCTTCATAAACACATTTTCCAATAACAAACTGTAATCAATGAGCACAAGAGTGAGAGCAACCACTCACCATCTCTCTCTCTCCCTCTCTTTGTTTAGAACAGCGAGTGAGTATGAACGTGAGAGAGAGAGAGGGAGTCGAAAATAAATAGCTGCTGATTAATAACAATAGCGAACGAGAGAGCAACAACAAGACGAATGCACTTCAATTCAACTCAAATGGAACTCGCTTCAACTAAATACAAACAAGCCAATTAAAACACATTAATTACCAATTAAGATGGTATTTTAAGGGTTTTACTTACAAACACCCAATTGGTCTCAAAGTACATGGTCAAACTGCAGTTGTTGTCGCCTCTGTTGTTGTCGTTGTTGTTGTTGTTGTTGTAACATCTGCAGTCAACTGCCAATTAGCAGCAGTCAAACAAACAAAATATATTACACTTTTCTAATACACTTGACATAAACGAAGTAACGAAAAAACAAAATAACCGATTTTTTGCAGAGCATAAACAACAACAAAAAAATAAAGTAAATGACGCGCGCGTTCTACCAAGAAAGAAGAAAAGAACACACAACTCTCACATGGCGGCGTCAAAGTCGCGTTGTACACTGAGTATGAGTAAAGTTTTTTTCCAAAGCGCTCAAACTGTGTCAATTAAAAGCGCAAATAATCACACGAGTACACACACATACACACACGCATCGTACATATAAAATCGAATGTCAAGCAATCAGACGAATGACAAGAGACAACAACGCAGATAAAAACTCACTCGAGCAGATAGTCGACTGAGCACAACAACAAATGAGAGAGCGAGCCAACGCGTGAAAGATTGAGAGAGGGAGTCAGTGCAAATGCTCTGCAAATACGCTATCTTTGTTGGTCATGAATCGATCAGAGCAATACATCACTAATTATCTACGCTGCTGGTAAAAATAATAACTACACAACTATTTGTGATCGAATTATTGAATATTTTTATTTTTAATTTCAATTTTATCTATTTATTCTACTCTTTAGAAAAGTGGAATGTAATAAGAAAATATTATATGTGTGCTTAAAAGGTTGGCCAGTTCTGTAAATGCTAAATATGCTTTCTTTTAAATATTAGATTAGCTTCACTAATTAATAGCACAACATAATGTAAGAGTATTCCCTATTCGTTTACTTAAAAACAACATCAAAGCAAATGCTTTGCAAATATCCAAACTTATTTGAGCATGAATCGATCACTGCAATTAATCACTAATCATCTACACTGCTAGTCAAAGTAATAAGATCGCATTAATTTGGCAAGATTTATATTTTATATTTAAAATTTTTATTAATATTTTCAATTTGTATTAAATTTTTGTTATTATTTTATTTAAAAAAGTTTACCGCGACAAAAAATGTTAAGACTTAAACTTTTTACCAGTAATGTAAATGCCAAAAATAAAAAATTTTAAAAATATATAATTATCTTTTATAATTAATAACTCAGAAGATTATAAGAGCATTCTCTATTCGTTAACCTCAAGACAACATCTGCTCGCGCTTGTTGTGTTGTTTAGTCACACGCTTGCTCACTCTCTCGCTCCCAATCTGTTGCTCTCTTTCTGCGATCGCTGAGAAAAAAACTTCATTATAAAAGTTTTGGACTTGTGGGCGCGCTCACAAAACTTTTAATGTACATCATAAAAGCCGGCAACTGTTATAATAATGTTGATATCATGACCCCCCACAACTTTAAGCAATTTAAAGTTCGTCTTGCAATTACTCATATTTCTTGTCCGGTGACGTCACAGCTGCAGCAGCAGCGAGAGTCACTGATAAGAAAAGATAACCCAAAAGAGAAACAAAAAACTGGAAGAATAAAAATATAGAACGCCCACGCGTTCAACAAATTGAGTGCATACTTTTAGGCTTACCATTTGGCATACTCTTAATAAATTGAATAAACGATCAACAGAATCAGAATCATACTTAATTACGATAATTAATATTTATTTTAAAAGCAATCTACGTATAAATATTTTTGATATGCAAGGCAGGCAGCCAACTAAGTACAAAAACGCAACTAAGCTACAATTCGCAAATAGTTTTTCTACTTAAAACTTTGATGCTGTTTCATTATAAAGTTGTTCAAGGCCAGTGCCAAAAAGTTGGGCAACCATAGATTGAAATAGTAGAAAAATAGCAAATATTTAACGTAAAGAAGACATCGCAATGGAAAAAAGCAAACGCTTTATAATTAAAGCGTTGACTTTTCCTTCATTTTGATAATGTGATTAATTTTCTTTTTGCTTTCGCAACAAAGCAGTTTGGCAGTCAGTCAATGTAGCAGTTAGCAGAGATAGATTCAGGAAGGAGTTAAGCGAAAAATAATAACATATGCGATATATCATTTTTTTATGGGGGAAGAAGATAGAAAGCTACTCGATAGATTGGATAGATTGAGGAAATTTTACAGATTTAGAGAAGAGAGGTTAAAAAGTAAGTATTTTTCTTCTTTTTTTTTCTTTCTTTTGATTGGTTGAGTTTATTGTAATTTTGATTTATGTTATGTGATTGAGAGGTGTGAAGATTTTGATTGAACTTACCGGTTTTGCTTTGGGCTTCTGTTTGGCCAATCGTTTTGGTTTCAACATAGTCCGCTATGGACGCACAGGGACGCACACATACACAGAAGATATAGATATATATATGTATATTCGAAAAGAACGAAACCGATGAAGCAGAAACACACTCCAAAGTTCTGTCACGTTTGCTGTCGCTGTCGCAGTTGCAGTTGCTGTTGTTAATGATGATAACGCTGTCTAGTCGAGAACAATCCTGGCAATTTGATTTCTATTTAATGAGCACAATTCACAGGTTTCTTGCGAAGGGGAATGAAGAGGGCGAAAAAGAAAAATATAATTATGTTCGATAAACTATATTTTAATGATTTCATTTTTAATACTATTTTAATCATGCATGCGTAAAACGTGCTCTCGACACCATTTTGTGCGAAGCTTGCAAAATGCTTTAATTAAATACTAAAGACTCGGTAACATCAGCAAAAGCTTGTAAATAATATAATTGAATGACTGTTTTACCCAAAGATGTTTTGCTTTTAAAGCTTGTGCATATTAAAGCTCGTGTCATTCGCAACAATCCCCTCTGGCATGCAAGAAGACTTTAAAAAGTGGAGCGAGCAGCAAAGCAAATGGAAGTGGAAGTGGAAGTGAAAGAAATGGAAAGAAAACGTAAGTAAAAATATTACATTTAAAACGCAACGCGTGGGCATGTTAATAATAAATGTACAAAACAAACAGAAAAGGACAAATAGAAAGCCCCCCGGAACCTCCCAGCACCCAATTATGAATGACAAAAACACAAAAACACAGAAAACATAAAAAAAAATGAACGCAATGTAAATGAAGAGTGATTGCCTCATAGGATTTTAACCCTGGAAGGCATTATACCTAAATGCATGATGCTATGCTAATTGTGTTTACTTAGGCAACAACATAAATAAATCTGTGAATTAAATATGCAGGCAAAAAAGAACACAGAGCAGAGTAATGAAAACATTGAGGACATCGCGAACTTACCTTTACGATTTTCTTTACGGTAACAGGGCGCGAATATTGATGATAAACCTGGACATGATTCGATGTAAATTTCCCCAACATATGGAGCAATTTCGCTGGCAAATGGAGTTAAGTGCTTAAGATGCAGTTGGCTTCTCTTCCTTAGGCGCCTGTAATGAAAAAATAAAAACGAGACCCATAAAGAGTTAAAGCCAGAATGTTGCAAATATAACCCGTCCAAATTGTACTAAAAATAAACAAGCAAAAAATATGAAAAAGGCTACACCCCAAAAGTATTAACATTAAAATGCAAATGACTTTGTTAAATGTCGATTAACGTCTCGCGTTGCACAGTGTAAAATAAAACACTTGCCATGCAAATTGGGCCCGCAGCTACAGCTGTATATCTATGTATAGTCAACCGTCTGTGCTCTGCTGCCATGTTGAACCCATGTTGATAATAAAAGGACAACAAAACAAGAAAGCTACAGTCGAGTGTGCTCGACTGTGAGATACCCGTTACCCATTGTGAATAAAAGTAAATCAGTGTGGTATAAATTTTAAAATGTACCAAATGAATATACCACAAATATACCAAAGGCTATATTTGGTATATTTATAAAATACTAAATTCAAAATATACCATAGAGTGTAAAATATACCAGATTGTCAGCCATAGCGTAGAAATTAGGCGTTTGCCCATACAAAAGTATTTCATTACTAACTTCTAACATTTGTATCTGATCTCATCCAAATTATAAAGACTACAGTTATTATTGTATGTACCAAAAATCGCTATTCTAGCTTAAAAATTATTAACATGAACTGCAGTGAAGCATTACAAAAATTAGATGTGAAAAATTTATATCTTTATTATTTATAGTCTCTGAGATCTACGATGGACAGACGGACATGTCTATATCGTCTCGTCTGTTGACGCTGATTAAGATTATATATACTTTATGAGTTCGAAGATGTCTTCTTCTGCCAGTTACATACATTTTCTGCCAGCACAATGTTATAATACCCTTCTACCCTAAGGGTAATGGGTATAAAAATATATGCGAAATTTTGTTGCCCGCCCGCATTCGCTTGCAACGAAGGCGTCAGCAAATGTGCTAGACTGACACATGGCCAGTCGCTAGCTCAAGTTGCCCACGCACAGCTTCATTTGCAGTAAGTGGAATACAAAGACAAATACATTGAGACACAGTCAGCGAAACAAGAAAACTGAGATGTGGGGCGTAGAGATGCTGTGAGAGTTCGCGCAAGGCCAAGAAACGAGAAAACAAGACGCGACAAATGTTGCTCCCTCCGAATGCCGCTGAAATTTGAAATAAAAGAAATGTTCGCAGTGACAGCAGCAACAGCAACAGAAACAGCAAGCAGTAAAAGTTATGCCAAGCATTTCAACAGCTTAGCTTGAATCACAAGCGCCACAATACAGAGTGCAAGAAACAAACAAGTGGAACATCAAATAAAACAAAAAACGAAAAAAAAACCCTCAAAATGTAACTGACTAAAGGGATGCCCTAGCAGTAGTCAACAGCTAGGAAGCAGAAACAGTTAAACCAAAGCAATTTTTAATTATAACGACTTTAAATTTACCCATTTTTTACCTTTGCATTATATTCTAATTTTACACATGTCAGTTTAAATTTGCAGACTCGGGCTCGTCTCTCAGACGGACGCACACAGAAAACTGACAGAAGGTAATCACTGACAAATGCTGCCCCGCTGCTGTCAATCAAAAACACACTAAAATACACACACAAAGGTCAGTCAGGCTGCTTGCTGCATACCCAATCTCTCAAGCAGCTTGGCGGCAGGGTATGAAAAGCAAAGAAAACGTGTAACGTGAAAGAAAATGCCAAGTTTTTCGTATGTTATTTTTGTTGTAGCTGTTGCCGACGCCGACGCCGCCGCCGACGCCGCTGAGCTGCCTTAATTTGCGGAATTCAAGAAATTCGCTTTCATTTGAGATTATGTGCGTATTATAATCCACTGGCCATGCGACTCAAGGATATGCTCACAGAAGTCAGAGTACAGACTCTCATTCTTTTATTCTCCCCCCCAGCTCAGTATCAAGCCAAAATCAATACTTAAATACGCCTCAGGAGCAGCGAACGTATGTGATTAACTTTTGTGCAGTCAGTTAGGCACAAAATTAAGATAACAGCCCATTAAATTTATGCATGAACAAAAGACATTTTAATATTGTGCAGACACGTACTCGTCGTCTTCGTCGTCGTCGTCGGCTGTCGTTATTTTGGATAACTAAGTTTTGTGCCTTTTCTTTTCTCTCTACTCTAATGATTGCTCAAAGTTCTAATTTGACTTTAATAAGCAATTGCGTGCCCGTCGATGTGTGAGGCACAAAACTGAGAGTCTCAAGCAGAGATAAAATAAGCAATAAGCTGAGATACTCAACGTTCATCCTGGCATTGAGCCTGAGCTTATGCTGCGCTGTAAAGTATGCTACACTTTTTCACAGGTGGTTGTTACTCGCACTTGAATCGAAACCAAAATTCTAACTGGCGCTGCATAACACATATTTCATACGCCATGCAACTGAAAGCCATTATGTGGCAATTGTATTATTCAAATTCGCTTTACGAGAACTTAATACATCATTCAACGCGTTGCTCAAATACCGCATCAAAGCAACAAAAGTGCCGCTAGCGAACCATGAACAACCTCTCACAACGAACCTCAATCCGACCTCTTCTTGTCAACTAGCTAGTTCAACTTAAAGGTAACTTATAAAGAAACTTTCGAACTTTGCAGTGCTTCTTCTTCTTCTTCTTCTTATGTAGCACTTTCATCGGCAATTTCGCAATGCAATGTCGCAACCTCAGTTTCAGTGCTTGACGACAACGACGACGCCTGGCTGCCTGCGGGTGAGTAGTTAGCACAATCAGTCAGTCAGCCAACAATAACGCGCGTAAAAGGACATGAAAGGAGCAGAAAAGCAGTAGCCGAGTGTGAAATTCATATATATATAGAGTATAGTGATGGTTGCGTACTCACAAGCCCGCATTTACGTCACGTTTTTTACAGATTTCTCACTTTAGTTGTCTAACCGTGGTCATGATGTGTGTGTGACGGGGTAAAAACAGTGTTTTCAACTCAGCTATTTTCCGGTTAGATTTCTATGAATTTCAATCGCTTCAGCCGTAACGAATTTTAAAGTATGTTTCGTAATTTTTAAAGGTTTTGGGGTTAGAAAAGTTTAAAAGTTTAGAAATTTTCGGATGGGGGTATGTGTAACTTCTTTTTAGGAGAGTGCTCAAATTTGTCCTTTATTTTTATGAGGAAACCTTTAATTTGTAACTTTTAAGATAGATTGGAATTTAACTCTTTTTCCCAAATATTGGATTAGCAATTTATAAAAAATTATTCTCTTGAAATGCAGTATTGACAAAAATTATGTAAACTTACTCTCTTGAGTAGTTATTATCTTATCCTATTACAAGAATCTTAGAAACTTATTATTATCTAATTATTATTAGTTCATAGTCTCAAATCATGAACAGAAAAGTAGCTACCACAAAAATAAGGTTAAGAACAATATTTCATACAACCATTTAAACAAGTCAAATTACCACCTAAACGTATTCCATTAATATAATAATTGTCTTACTTTCCCTTCTAATTTTAGGCACATTCTAGCCTTTTTTGGTTGTTTGTTTTATGCTTCTTTTGTGGCAATTAGTTGGCAACACTAAGGCAAGACTGACAATCAGTCAGAGAAGATAGACAGGACACAGTTGGAGGCGGCATCTGACTTGAGTTTGAGCCACAAAACGTCATCAACTGTCAAGTGTGCTCAGCTGTCTGTATGAATGAATTCGTAATTGAGATAAGACTTCAGCTTCTCATGAAAAATGAGCCGAACCAATTGTCAACTACAATACACAAGTCCCAGACACACACTTTCACACACACACACACACACACGCACCAACAAAGAAGAGGTCGTAAGAGTGATGTGTAGTTTTTATAGCTGGTTGGTCAAAAGCGCTTAGCAGCAAATTAGCAGTGGCAAACAAAAAAAGGTCAATGGTAATGGATGTGTACTGCTGTCGAAACCTGATTACATATTGACCTAAACCAGCTGGCCAACAAGAAGGATAAAAGTCCAACAGAGAACAGAGACAGAGAGAAAAGTAGAAACACAGTCTCGTTGTGTGTTTATCGTTTAGCTGCAGACAAATGGCTTAGTGTTTGTTTCAGCCCAACAAAGCATCCTTCAGCATTGCGATACTTTCATAATAGTACTTCACTTGAATTTCACATTTGTGCTCTTCCTTCTCCCCACATCCTGTTAAATATCCTGTTCTGCTAATGAACTATCGCCAGTGGCAATATGGAAAACAGGAAACTTCATTTAAAGCCATTAAAATAAAAGAGGCTATGGCAGGTAATCGATTACACGCAAAATCACTGAACACTCAAAAATTCATCAAAAGGATTATTAAATATAGGTTTAATTGATGTCCTGCAGCACTTTTTCACCTTTTTTAAACCTGTTTGCCTTTGTAAGAGTTCTATTAAGTTTATCGAAAGTGAAATGTGAATAAAAGTTTTGCAGACAGATCAAGTAATAAAACCACAATCAAGTGTGTTCGAGATACCCTTTGTCTAACTCTAGTATAAACAAAACAGTGTGGTATTATTCTTAAAATATACCAAATTAATATACCAAACTATTAAAATGTACTGAAAGCAATATTTGAAATATTGATATGGTATTGTACTCAAAAATATACTGACGGCTATATTTGGTATATTGTAAGATTAGATATAAGCTGCCGTTTTCGCCATTCATTATTCTTGAAATAAACCATATTAATATACCTAAAAATAATAAAATATACTGAAAACTGTATTTGGTATACCGATATAGTATTACATTCAAAATAGGTCATTCTTAAAGTAAACCAAATTTTAAAAAAATGCTAAAATATACTGATTACATATGGTATATTGAAAGATCAGATAGAAGCAGCCGTTCATATAAAATTATTTCTTAAATTCGTATATACTCCTTGATAACGAGTATAAAAATTCATTGCCAATCTTTATCTCAGCAACCATAAAAATAGTTATATTCTAATAAAATTGCACTCACACTTAAATCAATCAAAATGCAATCTGCATAACAATGACTTTGAGAATTACACAGTTAAACCCTTGTGAACAGGTCTCTTAGTGTCAACACTTGACTTTAGCATTCTTCCTGGCTGTTTTTTCAAATAGTTTCGCTCAACCCAGTGTGATAATAGCGCATTCATTGAGCACAAATACGCTATAAAGCTCTGGCAAACTAACGAGAAGCGACAAGAGCAAGCAAGAATGGCAAAGGATATCAACGACAGCTTGAGTCTTCAAGTAGCCATTTAACAGCAACTCACACAGGCATCCATCCTTGCCCCTGGCTGACGGCTGCCTGACTGACTGGCTGTTTGTCTGCCATTTCCGTCAATGGCACGTGTGACATTCAAATGCCAGGAAGTCGCAGAAAATGCGGCCAAGGATACACGCTAGCTGACTGGCTCACTGACTGGCTGGCTAACAAAACAGGTGCCCTGTGTTATGCTCATCCAATCAATATGCAATTCAAATTCAATTTATTGGACAAACAAACAGACACTCACACATACTCAGAGAGTCAGAACTGTCAACAATTTGATCCATACTCCAGAATACGCTGCTCGATAAGTGGACAAAATTGCTGAATCAAACCTACGGCAACATTTGCCTGTGACTCGGCCAAGGCACAAATGCAGCTGCCGCCACGCATCTTCTGTTGAATCGTGTCCACAAACTGAATCATATGCGGATGCGATTCACCCTTGCTAAAGCTCTTAAAGATCTCGGGCAACCAAATGGCACCATCCCGACATGGCGTGCACTGTTTGCACGTCTGCTTCATGTAAAACTCGATGGAACGCTGCATCACGAGCAACGGATCACAATCCTGACAGACGACAATGATGCCGCCGGTGCCCAAGCTGCTATTAATCGACTGCAAGCAATCGAAATCCAATAGCACATCGTCGGCAGAGCATTGACCCACAAATGGGGTGGACAAACCACCCGGAAAGACGCCCAATAGATTACTCCAACCGCCGCAAACGCCGCCGGCATGCATCTCAATCACATCACGCAACGGCATCGACATTTCCTCTTCCACGGTGCACGGATTCACCACATGTCCGCTGATATTGAATATTTTCGTGCCCGAATTCGAATTTCTGCCCAAGCCCGTCCACCACTTGGCGCCACGTCGCAAGATGGTGGGCACCACAGCCACACTCTCGGCATTCAGCACCACCGAGGGATGATCAAAGTATCCCTTCTCGTGCAGATATGGCGGACGACGTCGTGGCCTGCCCATCTTGCCCATCAGACAGTTGACAAGCGCTGTCTCCTCGCCGGTCAAATAACGATCGCCTCGCTGCATCATCATGTCAAACTTGATGCCCGTGTCGCAGGCATTGCAACCGAGCAAACCGTAACGATACGCCTCGGTAATGGCAAACTGTAGGTTGCATGCCTCGTTGTAGAAACGATTGCGTACATAGACGATGCACTTCTCACAGCCCATAGTGAAGCCAGCCAACAAGGCGCCTTCGATGATTTTATGCGGCTCATGGCGCAGTATCTCACGATCTTTGCAAGTGCCCGGCTCACCTTCGGCACAATTGATAATAATCACTTTATTATCGGCCTTCACGCTCTTCAAATAATTCCATTTAGTGGCCGAAAAGTAGCCAGCTCCACCGCGTCCACGTAATCCACTGCGCTTCACCTCGTCGTGTATCCAATCGGGGCCCATTTCGAGCAGATCTGCTGTGCGATACCAATCGCCACGTTTGCAGGCGCCCTTGAGACGCCAATCGTGGCGTCCGTAGAGATTTTGAAAGATGCGATCGCAATCTTTGAGTGGTCCAAATTCGGTTTTCGTATTCGTTAGCATGCCCTCGGGAGGAAGATTTTTCTTTACTGCATCTTTCTTCTCAGGCGCAGCTGCTGCTGCTGTTGCTGCTGGTGCTGGTGTCTTCGCATCCTTGGGAGGAGTTTTTGGGGCATCCTTGGCAGGAGTCTTTGGGACATCCTTGGGTGGTGTCTTGCTTGCATTCCTGGTCACGGTGCGCAAGTAAGGCAATCCCCTCAGAAAGTGTGTAAGCATTTTGTGTAAATGAAAAACTAATATATACTTGTGTCTAGTCAACCGACTACTAAATCAAATAATTTCAATAACACCAACTGATTTTTAAAGCAATTCTATAAATTATTTAAATTGGAAGCAACTGCTTAAGTTTGCT
Organism: Drosophila sulfurigaster albostrigata; assembly: GCF_023558435.1. Lineage (NCBI taxonomy): Eukaryota > Metazoa > Arthropoda > Insecta > Diptera > Drosophilidae > Drosophila > Drosophila sulfurigaster. The sequence continues at coordinate 25,937,218 of NC_084883.1, read as the reverse complement.
GTGATTTAAATAGACTTTTTCACATATTTCCAGGAGCAGCATTTTCACTTATTATAATTAAAATTTTGCTGCTTTTGTATATATTGTTTCAACCCGAGCATAATTCACCACTAATCCTTTTCAAAATGGAAACAAGCAAACGCAGTCAAAAATTAATGGCCATAGAACAAAATTAAATTCACTGAAAGCCAGCAGGAAAAAAAATTTGTGTAGAGAAGAATGAAAATGAAAAGAAAATGTATTTTTTTTTTATTTTTGTATTATTATACGTATATCCGAAAGGTGCGCATAAAGCAGACGACGACAAATTGAAGCCATTGCGTCTAATGCTCGACAAATGCTGCAAAAGTTCTCGAGCTCACCCACACACACATGCACACACACGCACACACATGCACACACTCACACTCACTCCCACACAATAGCCCACGCAGTTATCGTGCTGTGAAAAAGTATACGAGTACGTATACGTAATATTATCTGAATCGACATTTGCTGTGCGCACTGTGAGCGTACGACGGACAATCTCAACAATTTTTGTAGCAGCAGCCGGGTAACTACAACAGCAACAATAACTCGAACTCGAAGCTCATTTAATTTATGCGCCCATGCGAAGAAGACTTTAATATTATGTAGCACAAAAGGCAGCTCCAATGGTAGAGTGAAAGACGAAGAACAAGAACAACTCAAGCAGGAACAAGGCTATCGCATGTGTCACTGCCAGGTGCAGAAACAGCAGGCAGCAGGCAGCCACATGCCCCATGCCCCACACGGCCCCCTAACGATGCTCAATTAGTCGACATTGTCGTGTTGCATTATGGCGCCACCTTCGCATTTAGATTGTCTGTTCCATCCCCCTTAATGAATTGCACAACTTTAAAAATACGTTTTTTTTTTTGCATATTTCTCGCTCTAAGTGCTCAGTGCAGCAATTATGTTTTCCCTTGCAGCTGCAACGGCGGCAAGTTCATTATCATAATGGGGCAAATGCCGCATGACTCGACCACCAACAGCAACAGCAATAGCAAAATCAGCAGCAGATGGTGCAACTCTTAAGACTGTCGCATGCAATTAAACAAGATTTTGAGAACTGATTAAGCAAACCGCAAGACGCAAGTTGATATGCACCTGGCAAATTTGGCCACCGCAAGCTTTTGGCTCTCAAGTGCCCTTAACAAGTACACACAAGTTCAATAAACTGCCGTGCGAAAATGTATTGTGTACCATTTACAATGTGTGTTGTCTTCGTCGTTTATTTATGGTCTATGGTATATTATTGTTGTGTGTGTTGTCCCAGTTGGCCGCATGCTGTTTACTTTATGTGCCCATTTGTTTGGCTTTTTCTGATTTCATTATTATTATTATTATTTTATTGTGTGTGCTATGCTCTCACTCGTCTCACCTCGCTTCCGAGTTTATATGCAGCAATGGCTGGCATAAAATATTACGTTGCATACTTTCGTGCGCCGCGCCATGACCGTGACAGCGAAAACAACACGGAAAGTGGCACAGTGCACGACCGTAATGCACACAGATTAAGTCTAATGGAGTGGCCTCTCGCTTCTTGCCTTTCTCCTTTTTCCGCACTAAAAATGCGGCTTATTCGCTGTGAGTAGCTCAAGATTAAGATGTCCTGCTATGCATTTATTTCCAACTATTTCGACCATTGTTCAACTCGGGGCAAATAAGGCTTAAATTTAATGGAATTCCACGACAAGGTTGAAACAACATGTTTTGTGTTTCGTATTTCGTATTTCGTATTGTGCTTTTTGCTTTCGTTGTCGATCATAATCACACGATTTATTTATAAAATGTGCTGTGTATTGATTTTATTCGTGTTGTCGCAACACGAAGCGGTTAATGGCCAACCATTTGGCCAACCTCGATGCCAATGCAGATGTGGATAACAATGCCCGCAGCCATAATGTCACATGCAATTAACGCAAAGCTTATCGCTAAATAAACCTAGCTAAAAGCTAATGACACACACAAACACTACGCTAGCTGATGACAATTTGAATGAACAGCACAAGGATTCGGAGAGAAGGAGAAGGAGCAACAAAACTAATGTGCTAAGCAGCTGCGTCTTTGGCGAAAAAGGTTTGCCTATAAATAGCAAACAGCAATAATGAAACGATTTGTCTGCATTAACGGCACGTTTTCTAAACATTCACACACTTTGGCCGTGTTAAACAGCTGCAAAAGGCGTCAGCTGAACAGCAATCAATAAACGCCAGAACAGGCGAAGCAACAGCAGCACCTCAAGGACCGCCAAGTGGCGAAAGTTAGCTAATTTGCATATGCAGCACACACATGACAATGTGCAGGAACGTGAAGTACTCGCAGCAGAGACGAGCAACAACTCAACTACAACAACAATAAACTGTCTGTCTGTGACCCCCGACCCCAAACAATTTGCCCAGCTGTCACAGAGTAGCTGCCGCAGACTGAAGTTATTGTTGTGAACGTGGCAGCTGCACAGTTAGTCACACACTGTGTGTGTGTGTGTGTGTGTGTGGTTGTGGTGCAACAGCACTAAGTGTCTCCAGGGTTGCGACGTTGTGGCCGCAAAACTGTTGCAATGCGTTTGCTGGCCAGCTGGCGATTGACTTTGTTGGCTGTTGTTTATCGCCACAGTTTGACAAGCACTGGCAAAACTAAGCTCTTCAAAAGTGTTACAAATCTTTTGTAGCATGCTTTCGCGCGCAGCAAATTATAATTACTGAAAAAGAAAACAATCATAAAAAGAGTGAAAAACTAAGAGAAAGCAAAACACACAAAAAAATGGGGAAAAAAATAACAAAGCTCCACAAGGTTTAACAGTTTTGCAATCTCAGTTATGAAAGCCCGCAGGTAAAGAGCGTTAAATTCGCATTCACGCAGAGTCGCGCACACCTACAAATATAGGTGTGTGTGTGTGTGCTTATGGGGAGTGTGTGTGTGTGTGTGTGTATATGCGAGTGTAATATGCAAGTTGTTGGAGAGCCATAAACAAAACTGAAAGTATTTATAACATGCAAACACGCGGCGCATTGGATCGACACCGAGAACGAGACCGAGACTGGACTTGGTCCCCTAGTCGGTTCTGGCCTGGCCAACTCATGGTCATTTGCATATGGCCAACTCACAGTTACACACAGACACACACACACACACATACAACCACAAAGTAAACGGGAATGGGCACAGCGCTGACATTAAGAGTCATGCAAGTTAATCACGTGGCATGAAAAGTCACGCACACACACTCTAGCACACACACACACGGACGTGCAACATAGCTGACCTCCGGCTGCTGCAGCTGCCCCATAGATACGCCCTTACAACGCCTTACAAAAAAAAAGGAAAAAACATAAAATAAGAAAGAAAGCTACAGGCTAGTGTACTCGACTGCGAAGTACCCGCTATCCAATTTCTGCTAAGTTAAAGTAGGTGAAGTAATGTTAAAATATACCAAAATAATATACTGAAAAGTACTGAAATATATATATAATCACATAATAAATATAATACAAAATATATAAATGGACTAGCTTTCAAAATATACCATAAAAACAAACAAAAAAGATATTTGTATGTGGTGAAGTGGTATACTTCTGCATTTCAAATATACCATAGAGAACAAAATATACCACATAGTCAACTAAACCTATAATAATCCGACCTCTTAGCCAGTTTTTGCCGCATACAATTATTATTTTAATATTTTTTTTGAATACTTTACTATACTTGAGATCTGCTGTTGATGCTGAGCAAGATCAAGATGCCACTTTCTGTTTAATACCGACATTTCCTGTCGGCACAAAGCTGTAATACCCTTTTGCCCTATGGCTCGTGGGTGAAAAAAAACACACATAAAACCAGAGGAAAACATGCGAATACAAGTGTAATATGGCGCACGAAACTGCAACAAACGAAATGAAAATGAAAATGAATCTCAAAACTGCGGCTGGCAAGGCTTTGAAGGTTGCCCAAAAAAACAACAACGAAAAACATTGCCAAAAAAACATCAAATGAATGAAAATGAAATGATTGCCAAATCGTATATTATATATTCCACACATTGTTTTATCTTTTCTTCTTTTCTTTTGTTCTCTTTACAACATGTGCACTTGTAATTATCGGATTTTTTTAATAAAGTGTATCTACACATATGGGCGTCTACTATCTTATTAAATAACTGACTATCTTATTATATTTGTTAAATCAAAACCAAATTGCTTTCACAATAAATGCAAATGACATTCAACTATCTAAATATTTTGGGAAAAAGTCAAAATTTAAATGCACAGAAAATAGAAATGCAAATGGCATATTTTTGTATGCGGTTTTTCCAGCCGCTCCAAACGAAGTTTGGTGTCTGCTTTCTCGCTTGTTGTTGTGGGGCACGTGCATAAATAAATTCCCAAAAAAAAAAAAAAATTTAATTTGACCTGATTCGCTTGCACTGGCAATGTCAGGTCGACGACTATAAAATAAGACGTTGTCAGCCATGTCCTTTATACCCTGTTTACAAAGTGCTAAGCAGCTTTATAAGCTATTCATTTCAACTCACTTTGGGTGTCTTTTGGCAAGTCAGAAAATTCTACAGAGTATTCTGGGTGTCAGCAGTGAATTCAGTGCAATGTTCGTTGCTTTTCACAATCTTGTGGTAAATAGAAAAGTTTGGCACTTTTTGGCCAAAACGAGCACGTAACTGGGCTGCAAACTTCTTGTGTTTCTTGTTTTCTGAATAACACAGAAAGAAAGAAGAAAAAAAAAAGGAGCAAAGCAGAGAGAATTTTTCACATTTGGGCTTTGCTTTGCTGACTTTGCCGTGACAACTGCTTAATGGGTGTGTACAATCCAAAAACTTCACGTGGAGAGTTGAGTGACGTAATGCTTTAAGCCGGTTTGGTCAAAACTAAGCTGCTTAACAAAAAATGTTTGTGAGTGTGTATATATTCAATTGTAAACCAGGCGCACAATTTGAAAAAAAAAAAACAGGAATGCAAAAATCTTTTTGAACTTTGTGTAGCTTTGATGAATTCCATTTGAATGTTAAGTTGCAATAACACGAGAATTAATTTCATATACTCCGTATGTATTTCCGGAACACTAACGCATCACACAGGGGGGCAAGCATAGCAAACGATACCCAAAGGGGCAGACAAAACCAGACCCCAAAACACAAAGAGCCAATTTGCCCACTTGGCCATTCACAAAACACAAAACACAACAAAAAAGAAAAGAAATGTGGGTGGTGGGACAGTTAAATGGTCGGTTCGGTTACTGTTTGGCATGAGTCAACAATACACGAGGATTTGCACTCATATTTACAACAGATATTCAGAGCCTCGAAATGTTTTATAAGCACAAACACGAGTGGGGCAAAAAAAAAAAAAAAAAGAGAAGCCATTACAAAATATGTTTGTGTTTCATTAAAAATTTAAGACTCGCCTCTGCGAAGGGTATTAAAAAAAATGAATGTGCAAAATCAAGACTCGTGTTTATGACATGCGACAAATGTTTTTTTTAAAGCGCATCGAAAAGCGATGAAGTTGTAAACATTTTGCGCTAGCAAATGTCGTAAATGTATAGAGAGTATAAACGTGCCCAAGCCGCTCATAAATTGTTAATTCACACAAAGTTCTTTAGTAGCAGAAAGCATCTATCTTAACAATGGCAGCTGCAAGAATGTGCGTATCAAGCCGCAATTTAATGTATGTCTGCGATAATCGCATTTTTGTGGCCAGCTCCAAAAATTTATAGTATACTTTTGGGGGCGCCTATGACAACATGTTGCCATGAAATTCACTTTCGGGTTTTTTGGCCTTCAGCTGTCGCATGCATTTTGGCACATGTTTTGGCTGCAGCTTAAAATCAATACAAGCATTAGAAGGCGTAGGCCAATGTTTGGCTAATAAGATGCCAACGAAAAACTTGCAGTTGCCATCAAACTGTAAGTATGTACATGACCAAGCAAACATGTGGCTACGAATGGGGTAACGAGCTTGAACCATCTGCAGTATATGACTGGCAATAATACAGAATACAGACAGAAGATGTTGTCACACACAAATTGTGTGTGCGTGTTTGTGTGTTGTCCTTCGGACAGATACAAATGCAGCCACCAGCTCGCTCTCTCTCTCTCTCTCTCTCTCTCTCTCTCTCTTGTGTTCATTAACGTCATTTGGGCATCAATATTTATAGGGCTCGTATTTATTGTGGAAACGAAACTGATACTAGTCCCCAAAAATGGGAGGCTGAATCCTAGTGGGTTTATTGGTATTTGATGTTATTGTGTGCGGTCAGCAGTGCGTATACTTAATATGCAAATATCACACAATCGAATTACGGCAGCCCAAGCACCCCCGCATTCTCAAATATTGCCATGTCACTCGCAATTTGGCATCAACTCAACGCACATCAATTCGTTAATTTATTTACAATTTTCATATGATCCAAGTAAAAGGCTTTGAGCGCGCCTCAATTGCCATAATTAACTAATATTTATTTAACATGTGAACGCTTGGGCATTTTAACATTAAACAATCTGTTTTTATTGCCTCTGGGCCATAAACAGCAGTTTTACAACACATTCGCTCGTCGCTTATCGCCAACATTTTCATAGCAGCAGCAGCAGCAGCAGTTGAATCTGACTTTTGCAGTTGCATTTAAGTATTCAATTTGAATTCATGACTATGCAATTGGCTATGCATCAACAAATTTCTGCGAAGCACTTACAACATTTTCGGATGGAAAGTGAAATTTTTGGTTTACGTTTTTACTCGAACACATATATCACAATTTTCTCACTCATCGCTGTCAGCAGCGCTGTGCAATAAATTTGTTTTATTGCGCATACGCCGGGTGATCATACTTTGTTGACTGTGAATAAATTCACATTTGATGAATTTTGCCAACAACTTAGCATACATATTATAGATGTGCATAAGTTATGTAGTTGTAAACATTTCAAGTTCCAAAAAGTTTTAAATGCTGAACTACTCTCGTATAAACACAAACAGAATGAAAGAGTTTTAATTGCGGCTTGCTGTGACGCAAGGCGAAAATATATTATTATTTTTTATCTAAATCACAAAATACTGACTTTAGCTGACATTCAAAACGTGTGTACCTTGAAAAATGTTCTATGTTTGCCCTGTCAGCTGCCGCTTAGCTTAGCTGTTCGCTGTTCTTCTCATGACGCTGACGTCGCGCCCTGTTCTTTCTCCTTCCAGTTTGTCTGTCTATTTGTTTGTCTGTCTGACTGTCTGTCTGTGTGTTTGTTTTTATTGCGCCTTGTTGTCGACTAGTAGTTGTCGACGTAGTCGTCGTCGTCGTCGTCGTCTTCGTTGTCGTCTCAAGTTTATCAGCTTGCATAGCAATGAGGCAAACGATATGAAAATGCGTGTGTTCGTTTTTTGCTTCTTTGCTTCTTTGCTTTTCGAGCCAATACACTTGACTGCAAAATGCAGTGCACTGTCCTCGAGTAGAGCTTTTATGGCGTGACGGCGGCATTAAATTCTTATGACAGCTTCTTCGAAATGCAATCAAAAAATATATCGCAAAAGAAAACCCAGAGAATATTGACAACTTGAAAAATCCAGAGCAATGTTTTATTAATACCCCAAAAAGTGGAGTTGTTGCTAAAATTTTACTTAACTTGGCTTAATTCTAGCAACATAAGCGTGTTGAATTTGTGACAATGACGTGAGCTGGCCACTTGAATAGAATAAACGCCCACACACACATACACACACATGCGCATACACCTATACTTAAGCACAACATAAGCTGCAGATGTTTGTTTTACGTGGCTTGCTGACTGAGAGAGTAAAAGAAAGAGAAAGTGAGAGTGAGGGATTCTATATTTGAGCTTAGTCGTATGTGGGAGTATACGAGTTTGTCTTGCGGCTTTGTCAGTATTCTGCTGCTGCTTCTTCTTCTTCCACTTCTTCTTCTTCTTGTCGTCGTCTATTGCATTAAGTTGATTTCGCGCTTCAATGGATTTTGTTGCTGCCACAACTGTGACTTTGGTTTTTGGCTCCGAGGATTTGAGGACTCGCCTAGCTAAGCCACTTTTATACGCTCAATCAAATGCTTTTCGCCTTTCGCATTGTGAAAGTAAACTAGAATATATATATTTTATATTATTTATATACGAAAATTAGTGTCGAAACTCAATCGAACGTTAATAATTTGGCCAGTTTCAGCACACACACACACACACACAGAAAAATCGCATTTTTTTAGGCTCTATGCGTGCTTTATTTTTATATATTGACAAAAGAGGATTCTGATGAGACTGGAATTCATAATTAATTGACAGTTTGCTTTTTGAGAGGACTTTTCATGGAAAAATGTTGCTCAACGACCTTTGTAATAATGAAAACTAATTAACTTGGCCAACAACAAACATTAATATAAATCTGAGAGCAATATAATAAAGTTCCTTAAACAGCGACCCACCCACATGCCATCAACAGCAACAACAACAGCGGCAGCCACAGCGGCAGCATCTGATAAAAGTCAAAGGGCAAACTAAATTAACTCAAAAGAAATTTTTTGGTTGTTACTTTGTGTACTTTGTGCACTTTCTAAACCAATTAAAATCCTTTCAAAGTATTGATTGAGGCAAGTTCCTTAAATTCTACGAAATCAACGTTCCTTACATAAAGGCCTAAAAGTGTTCTTTTCCTTTCTATTATTATTATTTTTTTTTGTTGCTGTTTGTTGACATGATTTAAAGTTATTGTATGCATGATTTGGGCTACCAATAAGCAAAGCCACCAGACTGGCTGAATGAATGAATGAATGGCTGGGCGTGCACAATGAATACGAAAAAAGTCCCAAACAGACGAGAAGTTTTTCAACAAGCAGCTGAAGCATCAGCGTCTTAACAAGTCCCACACATACACTATACACACAATGGCTAATTTATGCAAATATTTTCAAAAGGACCTTGAGCACAGTCGTCTGCAAAGTTTGTGCGCCTTCAAGTAGGCAACACTAAATCACATACGCAAGTCGTTTGTTAAAACTCTACGAGTGTAAATCTTGACAGAACTGCAAACAAAATTTGAATATTAAAATGAATTGTCAAAGCTTTGATTTTCATTTCCAAAATCGCCATTTCATTTTTTGTTCTCCCCTAAGCGTACAACAAAAGTGTTGTCAAAATAATATTTGAAAGTGTCAAAACATATTTTATTAACATCAATGCTAAATTCCTTGCTTCAATGTTATTTTTGTCCATAGAAAATACATGACAATTGTAAAAGAATTAAATGAACAGAATTTAAATTGTTGTTTACTTTTTATTAGCTTAAATTAAACGTAGAAAGTAGAACCCAAAGTCATATTTTTATTTAAATATTTTAAGGCTTTCCATTCGGCTATTTAAAGCTTTATTAAACCTTGCTCTTTATTAACTAAAATTTCAAATTTTGTATTTAAACTTGCATTGGAGTAATGGAGAATTTGGAGACTTGAAATGCATTTATTTTATCTTCAACTTCACTTGTTTTTAAACTGAATTTTAAGGTTTTATTACCTTTGCTTTTAATTTTGTATTTACATTTCACTTTAAGCTTTTTAGCTTGCTCTGAATAATCTAAAATACCTATTCATTTTTCACTTGAAAAATAAATGCATTTTATTAGAAAAGCAGAGAGGCTCTAAATGAAATGCTTTTAATTTTTTTATTCATATTTTGGTTGATGGTAAAATATAAAATAACTGCATAGCTATCAATTGAATTGGAATATTTAAATACCTTTTAGTCAACCTGAATAATGACTGTTTTCCATAGAAAAACTACAAAAGTACTAATATAATTTATTGTTTAGATTTTACTTGCTTCTTTACTATGTAAAATATCAAATTGTTATAATATTAAATAATGCAAGTTTTTCGTTAAAAAGAAAACTGCAAACATTTAAGTTAAATGCTTTTGTTTTTTCTATATCATTTTACTTGCATTAAATATAATAAAGGAAAGTGTAAAAATTATTAATTTCAATTTTCAATATTTAAGTGCCTTTTAATCGACACGAAGAAAGTGTGTTTTTTCCATAGAAAAAATCAAAAAGTTCTAAATAATAGGCATTTAACTTTTACATTTTACTTTGCTTTTAATCAGCTTTTAAAGTTTTATAACAGCTTTCTTGATGCACTTAAGCAAAGACTATTTTTCCATAAATTTCAAACTACAAGCATTAAATTGTTGTTTACACATTTCGTACTTTTTAATCCACTTTCAATACTTTAAGCTTATTCTCATATGCATCAAAATTTGTTAGAGCTTTCGCTTTGTTTTATTATTTACACTTTATGCATCATTTAGTGACTTTGACTATTATTTCATGGCTGCTATTTATCAAGTAGTTGTATTCCACGCTATTGACATTAATTACGGCTGATTAAGCTTAAGATCCTTATCAGCTAAAAGCCACCGCAGAATTTTGGTCGAGTTTGGCAACAAAACTTCAGGACTAATTTCTGTTAATTTACCATGTGCAGGCAACAGACACGACGACTGATACTTGCAGGGAAAGTAGAAAGTGGAAAGCGCCAAGTGCCAAGGAAAAGGAAAAGGGAAAGTTCGTGCAACTTTTATACATTTTTTTGGTAAACTTTAAGCGCCGCTCATCGCGTGCATGTAATGTTAATGTGTGTGTGTGTGTGGATAAGTGTGTGTTCTTTGCGCCTAATTGTATGTAGTAATTTATGTTGAAAGTTTTGCAAATTTCTCATTTCATGCGCTGCTGGGTATGCAACACTTTTCGCGTTATTAGAAAATTCCAGCAGGTGAGAGATTTATGCCAGTGCCATTAGGCTGCCAATTGCACAAATGGAGGCACTGGCCTCGAGTCTTCTATATACATATTTATATATAGTACACTGTACTATCTAGCTGTTCAAGTCATTTGCCAGGGACAGACAGATAGACAGGAGAATTCTTTCGTTTAATTTCACATCGCAATTTTGCTTAAATACATAATCTTTTATTCGTACTCGACTCACCTTTAAGATTTCCCTGGCATTTGCCGTGCTTAATGGAACGATGCGAACGAAGCGTCGAAAAATGCTGAAATAGCAATTATTGTTGTTTTCGTTTTGTTGTTGTTGTTATTTGGTTATTGTTGTTTGGCGTAGTATAATTCTATTATCTGCTTGTCTATTAGATTCGTTCCAGCTTATTGTTTATAATTGTTTTTATTATTATTTTTATTGTTATTGCTAATTTCACACAGTTTTAGATTAGATAAACAAACTAACACGGTTTTACAACATTTTCAAAGGTTCATTAGCCAAAAAAGCAAATACAATTTCTTAAGAACTTTTTCATTTATTTCCACTTGCGCTTTTCGCCTTTTCGTTTTTGAATTGTGGAATTTCAATTTCATTTAATTAGTATTTATTTAGCATTTTTTCTTGTATTTTCTGTATCTTTTTAATTTTTTATTGCAAATTACTTTATTTGTTTGTCTTTTTCCTTGAGTGTTGTTTTCTTCGGCAGCACAAAAGGAAACCGTTAAACTCAACAGCTTCGAGTTAAAGTCGAAAAGATTCAGTTGTGTTGGCCCTGGCAATAACCCGGAACAACTTTTTGGCCGAAAAAAAAGAATTATTTATCTCAATTATGTTGTTTGTACGCCCAACTTGTGATTGTGCCTGAGTCTATATACTGAATATATAGTATGCATGTAGTATACTTAGTACTTTACGTTTTGTTTCATATGAAAATAAACATCTTGGATTTTCATTTGTTCTTTTCGATCTTGTTTTTCGCGTATTTGTTTGGTTTACGATATTAAAGATTTACGAGATTAGTTGACGTGTTTTATTTAAGATCTCCTCCATGAAGACGAACTATATAATGTGGTGTATACGTAATATCCAAGTAGGTTCTTGGCCTTGTTGATTGAGAAGAACTAACAACAACAAAAAAATAAGGCATGTGACTGTAAACCTTTTTTAAACAAAACTCACACACTACATAAAGTGCGTAATTTATGGTTAGTTTTGCTTATTAACATTTTGTTTACATAAACATATAGAAAATATATGTGTAAAAAGAGTACATCTCATGATATTTATATATGCTGTCAGCTATAATAATTGTGAAAATCCATTCCGAAGTGTTATTTATTAAACCACAGTGTTAATTTGGCAACATTTAAACGTTTTTAATTTTAATCGCTTTTGTGGTCATAAATATAAATAACCAAATATTCAATGAAAATAAATGGATGGAAAAACACTAAAAACGTTGCCTTCATTAAAAATGTATACAAATTAATTCAAATCAAACAGGAAAGCAAATTAGAAAATGCATTTGCAATGCAACGATCAGAGTACATTTGCCCCCTTCCCACTCGCCATCTCTCTCGCTCTCACTCCCACTATTGCATTCATCTCACACAGTAGCTAAAACGAGAGCGAGCACGCGTCACATGTGGGTGAAGTGACGAGCGAGAGCGAGAGATTGCGGCGTAAAGTGGAGAAAACGAGATGGAAATGCAATGACAGATCAAACGAATTGAAAGGCTCTCGCAAAGTTCATGGAGAGCGAGCGGTCCATAGGGCATCATTCAGATCGCACAGCAGCAGCAGAGTGAGTGAGTGGGAAAGGAGGCGGGAGAGCACGCACTGACTGTTCGTAGATTGCGAGATAAAAAGCCAAGGTACATTCTACATACACATGTACATTTGTACATATATTGTAAACCAAACAAAACACACGAAAATAAACGCTATGCGTTTGTATTTGCTCTACCGAAATAAACCATAAACCAAATATACATTGAATATTTTGCAACAACAGCAGCAGCACCTCGCACACACACACACACATCTAGACACTTATTGCGTATGTGTATACTCCATATATATTATTAGCATTATTCAATTGTTGTCAAGTTCAATGCACACGCACTCGAAAAATCACATGGCGGGTACGACGCGAAATAATATGCACAACATTTATTTTGTTTATGCCGCCGAATTCACATTTTTGTAATTAGATTCGATGATATTTTTGTTATCCGTCGCTAACTTTGTAAGTTTTGCGTAATATTTATTGTATATCTGCATACCTTGCGTTTCTTTTTGGTTTGTTTAATATTTACACTAAGCCACACGACGCCACAACAAAATGCTGAACGCAGAAAATAAAACACAACGTCGGCATTTAAGTTATTAATTGATATGAAATTGAATTTTATTTTAATGTGGCCTGCTGCCGCGGAACATAAACCGAACACGTTGGGGCCGCAAACACAAATAAAAGCACAACACAACAAATGCGACGCTAATGTTCTTTTCTTTGCTGAGCGAGCGCCAACGTTTGCTTTGCGTTTTACTTTTTTTACTTTTGTTTTTGCTTTTGCGCCGCCGAACAGCTGTTGATCAAAACTGGGGTAAGAACAGTGTTACCACACCGAAAAATGCTCAATTCCAATACGGAAAAAAAACGTTAGCGTCGCCCCCATTTAAATAGTAGTTGCTTTGCAATTGTCAAGGAATAACAACGGAATGCTCTTAATAATTACACGTCTCACATGTGAGCATGTTTTAATAATTACATTTTTACCGTTTACCTAGCTGACCTTCGTACTTTCAATTTAATTATGTACGTTACGTGCAGAAGAATTTTTTTGTATTATTTTAACACGCACAACGGTTATGATTTTTCTTTTTAGTAGTTAAACACAGGCGTAGCAGACGAAACGCAGCCAAACAACACGTCTAAACACAGCCACAGTCCGAACGCAACTGAACTGACAATTCGGAAACTTGCTTTATATACCTCAAGGATACTCACCGGCTTCAAGGGGTTAAGAAGCGCAAGATGCGCAGGCGCAAAGCGAAAACGGTGTCAGCAGCTGCAGGGTGAGAGCGGAGCCTTTGGCCTGTAAAGCAAACACAGCTTTCGCTTTCGCAACTCCAGGGGAAACTTCACGACGCAGCACCCCTTCACCACCCTACCACCCCTCTTCCATTCTTAATCTACAAAAGCAACAGCCTGCAACGGCCAACGGTTGTTAACGTTCAGTGTGTCCACCCCAACCAAAAAACATCACATAGGCAACGCGTAGCTCGGCTTTTGCCTGAGGAGGTCAGCACGACACGTGCTACAAATGTTTGTTGTGTCAGTGTGTGTGTGCGTGTGGGTGTGTTTTTGTCTTGCTGCCCTGACCTAGGCAACCGCGAAAATGTTGTGTTGCAGCGACATTAGCCTAAATTCAAACATAACATAAATCAAATGCGAATTATTTTGTGGTTTATTTACAATTTTAACATCAGCTCAACTCATGCCGCAGTCTGCGTTCCTGTCGCCAAGCTTGTAACTTCTCTTGCCTCATTTCATTGCGTGTGCGATGTCGTGGCTGTTGCCCACTGCGTCGCCTTGTGGCTTCCGTGTCAAAGGCATTAAAATGTGTCACTCGCGCCGGGGATTGTTCAATTCCCAATCCGGTGCGTTGCTTGCGCAGCACCGTCTTCACCGGATACAGGCGTCCGCTTTGTGTGGGTCCCAGGCCATGTTCGCGGTCCCAGCCCTGCTTCACCATCAGTTGCAGGCCGCGATTCTTGCCCGGAATGTTGAACTTTTGGAGTTTGTTGGCGGCCACTTGGGATTTACTGTTGAAACGATGTATGGTGGATGTTTGATGTGTGCGCCAGCTGGACTCCTTGTAATCCCTTTGGCAGAGGTCACAGTAGAATGGTGTTGTCATTGCTGTAGATTCATCATCAACTGCATCATCTGTCGCATCAACCGAATTTTCTTGCTGCAGTAATTCCACAATAGTTACATGATTTTTCCTTTTTGCAAGTTGTAAAGCTGTGTTTCCGCTTTTGTCTTTGATTTCAGTACTTGCACCAAGTTGCAGCAACCAGGCAACAGAGTCTGTGGCGCCTTCACAAGCTGCCATCATCAATGCTGTCCAGCCATAAGTATCACAAGCGTTTAATTCTGCCTCCTCTGCAATGTGCATTTTACGCAATTCGTTCACATTGTTACTCTGGGCTAAGCGGAAGAAGCGATTTCTGTCGTAGGGAAATTGAGGGGGTTCCTTAGGCCTTGAAGGACTTTTGGTTACTTTTCTAGAGGTTGCTGGCGTCTCGAGAACTTCCTGGTAAAACTGGTGCACTTCGTCTCCAGTGATGCCATCGATTTTATGCTTCTCAGGTTGCTGCTTTGCCTCCTCAGCAGCGCCAGCGCGTATAAAGCGTTTTAATGGCACATGCAGTGTAGTCAGTGCTCGCCAATTTGGATGCAGTTCGTCTCCATTAGAATTCATGTCAAATTTTATTTGTTCACTATTTTAAAATCTCGAACAAAAATAAACAAACGACGGCCAGTGTTGCCACACAAATATCCACTGATAAGAAATGCTCACAATGTATGGCCACTCTTCATTTCAATATATCGATATATTGCAAACCACATATTTTTGTTGTTATTTAAAAGTTTCTTGTCAAGTCAAAAACAATATGCAAATATAACCTTTTCTCACATGTGTTTTTAAAAAAAAACTGGCGATTTTTGTGTATTTTTGTATATCCTATCGCCGTTAAAATGCATATTTTCGAAATCTTGCCTGGGCACATTCGACAAATAAAACAGCTTTAAAAAAGCTTATTTTTAACAAACAAAATCTAAAATCCATCAGAATTGTTTGAAAAATAAATGAAATTGGTTAATTTATTCATTTTAACGGCCAAAACATTCATGTATATTATGAAAATCGATGTGTTAAATCATTTTTAAAAACATCGAAGCATCGATATTGCCATCGATAATTATTTCCCCGCTTCCGCCGCCAAGCAAACCAAGCGCGGAAATGTTAATTTCGCAAAATCGTTAAATTCTTGAAAACAAAAGCGAATTAAATTGTGTATTTTGCTGTGTTGATAATAAACAAATAATAAATGCGAATGCAAGTCAATTTAAATGTGTGTGGGCAGCAGTGAAGGAAGCTTAAGCATTCCAAAAACTGCGCAGTAAAAATCAATAACTGTAAGTGGCACTCACACACACACGGAGAGGTAGGAAGAACAGTTCGACAGCGAGCAACAAGCCAACACACGATGTCCGACGAAGAAGAAGAGTCCTTGTCCGAGGGCTTCTCGGCCAGTGAAGAGGACGAGTGGAAGCCAACAAAAGATGCACGCGGTGGCGAATCGTCCGACGATGATGACAGCGAATTTGAGGAGCTGCCTCCCCAAGCAGCAGTTGGAGGAGCAGCTTCTGCTGGCGCCAGCGGACGCTCCTCGGCGTCGAGTGCATCCAAAAAGAGGTGAGTTGAGTTAGAAATTATTTCCATGTATCCATGTCATTTAAGTAATCTCATTGTCACAGAGAACAAAAGTCACCCAGCGGCATCAAAGGAGCATCCGTTAAGAAACGCAAACCCAGCGGTCAATCATTGCGCTCCAAACTGTATAACAAGTATCGGCCGCCGCCAAAAACGTTTCCCACATCGCCCACACAGAACTCGCCAACGGCATCGGGTTCAAACAGTCGAGGAACGGCTTCAAAAAACGCCAAAACGCCCAATGAAAGCAACAACGGTGACTCCAGCAGCGAATCAAGTGTTGAGGATTATTTAGTGAATCCGGCAGAGTTGGATCTACGATCCAGTTTCTTCACGGCCACCAAAGAGAAGTCGCCAGCGCCACAATTCGATTGCAATGCAGGCATCACAAATCTCACAGATTCCGGTTCGGGTTCCGAGGATAACAACGACAGCAGCATGGAAGATAATGCTGCTGGCAATAAAGCATTCGATTTTCGTGATCTACTCGAGAATGCCAACAGCCTGGAACGTACCAGAGAGGCACTGCTTAGCAAGCGCAATGTGACGTGCAATCCAACATCATCTGGATGCCCCGATGGGAATCTCACAACAAACGCTGCCACAATGGATGTCAATGCATTGCTTGCATTGGGCGAAAACCAAAACTACGCAAAAGAGACGGACACAACCACAACAGCAACAGTGACTAAGGATCGCCGACGAGTAGCAGGAGGTGGAGCAGCTGCATCGCAGCCACCACCACTCGACGGTCCATCGCGTCTCAGTAAGACGAAATCGACGCGCATCAAACGCCACACAAAGACACGACCAGCGTCCACTGTGGTGGCTGGCGGCGACACCGATGACTCTGACTTTGAGGAAGTTGCAGGTAGGAAACGCAATTAGACACACAAAAAAAAAGAATGATTGTCGAAGTAGTTTTAAATGTGTAAGCGAACAAAAAAGGGGTTGTTTGTTATTTGTTGTCTTGTTGAATGGTAGTTAGAATTCCTTGTATCTGATTACAAAACACAAAAAAAAGCTTCCAAATTGCTCCGTATGAGACTGCGTAGTGTTTTTTGAGAGTGTGTGCAAGATATGACAAAACAAAATCATATATATAAACTATATTTCTACAGTGTAATGCATAAATTACAAATAAGCTAAGTTCTCACAGTTTGCATATTTAGTTGTCAGTACTATATATTCCAACTAAACTGTGTGGAACCTAGATCTTATAGTCGATTAGACTGAAATAGCGTTGAAACCAAGATATAAACGGCTTTAGTTACAAAAAACGCTTAAACGCTCCCCTTCCATAAACAAAACTGCGGCCTAAAAATACTCACTAAAACTCATACTACCTACTAAACTCTTAACTAACTCCAAACACTAAGCGATCTCAAAAGTTTAAATGCTTTTTAATCCAATTATAATTTACGTTCGTTTAATTTTCGTACAACAAAATCGGAAGAGAGACAATGAAGAATGGGAATGAAACTACAACTACAAATATTAAAAGCTTCTCAATGTCATAAAACACAATACTTTGATTAGATGTTTGTGTCTCAATTGTTGTTTAATCGTAACAATAGCAAACATATTAACGATTCTAAATGTGGTTGAAAATAAATACTTAACATACATATATACAAACATAAATACTTCGCATACTTTAAATATTATTTGCACACATGCACACATAATAAATGAAACGAACTAATTAAGGATTAACAAGTTGTATACTTCAAGGATGCATTTATTTTAATGATTTCAATTCATTTCATTTGCCTAAGATAGTAAAAAGACTAGCGAGCGCATCGAAATCGAAATCAAAATGCTAAATTCGAAATAAAGAATAATAATTATACAAAACGAAAAAGAGAAAAATGAATACGTAAAATGCACTTACTTTATGGCAATTTCAAGTGTTTCAGTAACATTTAAAAAAAAATAAAAAAATATATATATATTAAATGATGACGAAGGAAATAAATAGCTAACTGATTAGAACTGATGTTAAACGAATTTACTTTAGCAAAATTGTATTCATTCCACAAAGATACACTAAAAAAAACATATACATATAAATAAAATGCATTCGAAAAAGAAATGCAAAAAATAAAGAGATATAAAGTCAATAATAATAATAAATGCATAATTTTAGCGCAATTTAGTAAATGTTAAATGTATTTAATTCAAGAATTAATTAACAATTTGAAATGCACATCAAATGAAATAAATAAATGCAAAGTGTTTGAATGAAATAAACTAACTAAAAATGAGCAGAAACTCACTAAAAAGTTCTTTTGTTTTGCATTTGTGCCTGCCTAACTAAAACTAGCAACAAAAACTAGATTGAACATACATATGTAGCTCTCCTTTTGCTCCTCCAAATCATCAATACCTAGAACGTCGCCTCATTCAAAACACCCAACTTCCCCCACTTCCATTCACAGACGCGCAACTGAGCAGCGACAACGAGGATGCTGCCACACCAAACATATCTGGTGATCTGGAAATCCATGTGGGACTCCCATCGCGTCATCCCACCAAAGAGCAGAAGACACAGCTTGAACTGGAGAATGCACTGAAGCGTCGCATGAATCGTGACATCAAAGATCGCCAGCTGCTCATGCACAAAGTGAGTCTGTTGTGTCTGATATCACGCAGCCTCAAATACAATCGACTGCTCAGCGACACTGCTTTGATGGAGGCTTCTCTTAAGCTACTGCCCAGCAAGAATTCTTATCCCACCGAACGTGGCGTGGAATTGAAGTATCTTCAGTCGTTTATCACCTGGTTTAAAGTGGCTATCAAGCTGCTCAGCCAAGACTTGTATCCCGCCAAGACGGCGAGCACAAAGCGTGGCATTATCGACGAGCTGTTGGCGCAAATCAAACGCAAGGAGGCACGTTGCAAGCAGGATATGATCCTCATATTCATTGTACTTGCACGTAGCATGGGCATGAACTGTCGCCTCATTGTCAACATGCAGCCAATGGCTCTAAAACCACAAGCCAGTGATTTGATAACGATTAAGCTCAAGCCGGATGACAAGAAAGGGCAAGCGAAGAACGATGCGGATGAGGCGGAGTCGGAGACAGATGAAGAGTCCGACAGCAAGCCCAAGAAAACAAAATCTCCATCAAGCAAATCAGCACAAGTACTTAAAAGTAATGGAACCAGCTCAAAGGCAACTAAAGTAGAGGCTAAGACAAGCTCGAAAGCTGCAACAAAAACCGTCAAGAAAGAGACCGAAAAGGAGGCGAAGACAAGCTCGAAAGCTGCAACAAAAACTGTTAAGAAAGAGACCGAAAAGGAGACGACGAAGACAAGCTCGAAAGCTGCAACAAAATCTGCCAAGAAAGAGACCGAAGCGAGTGAATCAAGTGCTGGTCGCAGTTCCAAGTCTAAGGTCTTGCCAAGCAAGAGTCTGGATAGCAACTCCGAGCTGGACACGAAACCCAGCACTTCCAGATCTGCGTCCTCCAGTCGCAAGGCAACAGAAAGCAGCAGCAGCGCTGAGAAGTCAACAAAGCCGCAGTTGACGCGTCTCAAACGAAGCAGCAACCCAACTGAAACGGAAGACAGAAAGAAACCAAAGCTGAGCTTGAAAATCGAAGGAACGCCTATAGCTCGCCGCACCCGCAAAGCATCTGCCGGTGCAGAGAACGTGGCCGCATTTCCGGCGGACAAAATTGGCTCGCCCGTCATACCCAAGTTGGTGCTGCCCAGCGCTAAGATGAAGAATGCCAAGTACAGCGACACAGAGAATGCCAATCCCAGCCAGGCAGCTAAAAGTGATACGCGTTCGCGCAGCAAATCGCCCAAAGTGCACATATCACCCGTGTTTCTCAAAGGCCACAGCAATGAACCCGAGGAACCCAAAGCGAGCAATGCAGTCAAGAGCAGGCGAGGCGATGTGAAGCCCAAAATCTCACCCGCATTTCTGCAAGCTGCTGAGCCTGCCCAGCTGCGTACACGCCAGCAGCGGGCCAAGGCGCAAAGCATTCCACAACTCGATGGCGGCGATGATAGTCTGCCTGTGCCTAAGAAGCGACCCAAGTTGGAGAAGCTCAAGGCTCACAGCCGATCCACGGAGGATACAGAGGAGTCGACGCCCACTAAGCAAATTAAGAAGGCTCCTGTGCTGCCCAAGGCAGTGCAGCATTTACGAAAGGATCGACGTGTGCTCTCCACGGACGATGAGAGTGTCAAGGATAAGCGCAAGACAACGGCCTCGGATATGTGGGTGGAGGTTTGGTCCGATGTGGAGGAGCAATGGATATGCATTGATTTGTTCAAGGGCAAATTGCACTGCGTCGACACCATAAGGGTAAGCTAGGTTTGTAATGGTGGCTCGAACAGGATATGCTAGATTTGCTTGCTATCCTCAACACCATTCTACATTTTTCCCCCAAGTCTGATCTCTTTGAGCTTGCAGCGCAATGCCACCTCGAATCTGGCCTATGTGTTTGCCTTCCAAGACGATCAGAGTCTCAAGGATGTGACAGCACGTTACTGCTCCAGCTGGACGACAACAGTGCGCAAGTCGCGTGTGGAAAAGGTCTGGCTAAATGAGATTTTGGCCCCATATTTGGGACGTCGCACCAAGCGCGACATATGCGAAGATGAGCAGATGCGCCGCATACACTCCGACAAGCCGTTGCCCAAGTCCATAAGCGAGTTCAAGGATCATCCATTATATGCACTAGAAAGGCATCTACTTAAATTCCAGGCCATCTATCCGGCCGATGCGCCCACGATAGGCTTCATACGTGGGGAGGCGATCTATTCACGTGACTGCGTTCAGGTGCTGCATTCGCGTGACATTTGGCTAAAGAGTGCGCGTGTGGTGAAGCTGGGCGAACAGCCCTACAAGGTTGTCAAGGCACGCCCCAAGTGGGATAGAGTAAGTCAAGTCTACTCACTCGATTACAAGGCTAAATGATATTCTTTATTGTAGCTTACGCGCACTGTTATCAAGGATCAGCCGCTAGAGATATTTGGCTATTGGCAGACGCAGGATTATGAGCCACCCACAGCTGAGAATGGCATTGTGCCGCGCAATGCCTACGGCAATGTGGAGCTCTTCAAGGAGTGCATGCTGCCCAAGAAAACCGTGCATCTTAGATGTGAGTTTTAAGTCTATCTGTTTAAGCAGATTTGAATTCAATAAGTTTCGTTTTAGTACCCGGTTTGATGCGTGTCTGCAAGAAGCTGAACATTGATTGCGCAAATGCGGTGATTGGTTTTGATTTCCATCAGGGCGCCTGTCATCCCATGTACGATGGTTTCATTGTGTGCGAAGAATTTGGCGAGCTGGTCACTGCCGCCTGGGAGGAGGATCAACAGGAGCAGGCGCGCAAGGAGCAGGAGAAATATGAGGCACGTGTCTATGGCAATTGGAAGAAATTGATTAAGGGTTTGCTCATTCGCGAGCGCCTCAAGAAGAAATACAACTTTTAAAAAGCAAAATGTGGTTGTAACGTCCTTTTTTTGTGTCGTTCGAATTGAATATGTTATATTGTATTTTTGTACTTCTGCCTAAGTTGTATTAATGTTAAAATAAACAAGCTTAATTACATTCAAAATATATTTTTTTTTTGGAAAAATCAAAAGTTTGGAATTAGTTTTGGAATGCATTTATTTAGCGATTGTTTAAAATTGCATTTTGCTTTGACTTTACATACATAAATATAAAGACAATAAGTACATAATTATTATTAAAAATAAATTCCTATCTTCCGATAATATACAAAATGATGTCTTCAATGGAACAAGAGATTTTAGAGACAATAATACCGAAATGGCTATAGTAGTTACAGTAATAGTTAAAAGTTATAAGATATACATTAAGTAAATGGTTTAGTTTAAGACTCTTCGTTTGTGTTCTTGGAAATCGTAAGCGAAATGAATACAGATTCTTTGCGCTATCATTCTCTCTATCATAAGTACATTTTTTGTGTGAAGAAAATGCTGTTGAGATACAAATGAAATAAAATCGAATAGGGAAATCAGAGATACGTTTGGCAACATAACCATTTATGGTTTGTTCGGCTTGGCAAATAACAAAATAATAGTTACAAATTAAAACTTTGGTGAGCAATACATAATTTCAACAAGTACGTGCTGGATTCTCATCATCATCATCATCATCAAATTCGTTAACAATTCTTCGACTAGTTTGTGGCTTCTGTAGTGTTGCTAGCGCCTCTGCTGCTGCTCTGCGCTTCTTTGCGTTGTGCCTGAAGATACTCGGAGTACATGCGTCTGGCCTGATTGAGCACACGGGTCACATCATGTTTGCGCACCATCTTATCGAAGTGCATCGCAATCTCATTGTAATCCATGGCCGCCTTTATGATGGTGTTGCGATGTTGCAGCAACAGCGTCAGGCAGAGAAACATCAGGAACGCATTGCCGCCACCAAATTCACTGGGTGGAGGCAACGCAGCCGCTGAGCTATTCAATCCGTTCATGGGCGAGGAAGTCGCGCGATTCGGTGACCGGGAGTAGGATGTGTAGGCGCTCTCATCGTCCGCATTCGTTGCAATCTCCACCATGGCGGGCGCTGCCACACGATTAGGTTCCGTTGAGATGGGCATTATGACCTCGGGCATGCTGCTGCTGTTGCGCATGACGCCGCCGCTGCCATCCAAGAGTAAACTGTCCTCGATGAAGGGATTTGCCGTGTGCGTATCGGGTGGTTGCACGCTGTTGCTCTTAGCGGCAGTCAAACGCTGTCGTCGTCGCATGTGCAACTCACTCACATCGGGGCAGGTGATAATCTCATTCTCCTTCAGATCGTCGACCATGTCGAGTGTGTCCTTGTCGAGTTTCTCGTACTCAATGTCATCGACAACAGTGACGGGTATTTGCTTTTCCGTAAACGGCAGTCCAAACACTTGACGATCCAAGTTCTCAGCCTCAAGTCGCAGTTCACGCGTTATGGCGTTTGTCATGGGATAATACTCTTGATCTTGATCCTGATCGGGTGTGCTTTCTTCTTTTTGCTGCTGTTGATGTTGCTGTTGCTCCACAGTCTGCGTTTGCTCCGGCGACACTGCATTCAGATCGAGCTGTAGACTGTAGCTACTAAGCTCCTGCGCCTGTTGAATGGCTGTGGCTGCTGTTGAGGCGCTCCAGCTGGTCTCGGGAATGGACGACGAATCGGATTCATCTAGCGAACTGCCCAGATGTCCGCTCTTGGTCAACTGTACCACTGGTTTGCTGATGTGTTGTTGCAGTTGTTGTGTTTGCTGCTGTGGCTTTTCACTGATTTGCAGCTGCGTTGCTAAACGATCCGAAATGCGATTTTTGTTAATCGTTGCAAAGTTGAGAAATTCGTTAAAGTTCTTGACCAGTTTGGGTGGCGTCTTGTTAGTGCTGCTATCATCGCCACCGCCATCAAATGACATACCCATGCGACTGGTGGCCGCAATTTTCTCCTTGAGATCCTTAAAATGACCGCCGCTTGTGGTGCTGACGCGTTTGACGCTCTCACTGACTGTGGTGGCATTGGATGCCAATTGCTTGGCAATGATATTGCTTACATTGAGAATGCTCTTCTGCTGCAACTTGGCCAAGCCTTGGGCCTTTCTATCGGCCATACTACTCTCCCTCTCCCTCTCCTTCGCTCCCTCTTGCTGATTGGATGACGACGACGAACTGCTTAAAAAGGCGCGTGCGGCATTCGGATTATTGTTATGATTCGGTTGCAGTGCATCATCCTTAAAGGGATTCGTTTCATGAAACTGCGGCGGCGATGCCGACAACATCTCCTCCTTGCGATCAAACACATCGTCATCGGTGTCCTCGCTAGCTGACAATTCCTGCACTGACTTCGCATTGCTCTCGGCAACGCCACCTTCGATTAGCGCTAACATTTTCGACTCATCCAAGCTCTGATGTGCCTTGGACGAGACGCGTCGCTGTCGACGCGCTGCATGCCGTGACATATTGTCATCCAGACTGTGATTCAGTCGCTTCGAGTTGTCCAGCGCGTTATTGCCGCCAGCTGTTGTACCCAACGAGGAGCTAAGCGAACTCAGCGATGCCGAAGAACTTTGTCGCCGCAATGCGCATACTTTGGTATAAGGATTCTCTCGTGGCTTGGTCAGCAGATACGAAGGACTTGTTGGAGTGGCGCTATACGAGGTTGAGAAAGTGCTCGCACTATTCGGCGCCGAAGCCTCCGCAACAGGCACAAATTCCTGCAATTAATAATGCGAATATTAATAAAGTATATAAAAAAAAAATAAGAAACTTAATATAAATATGAAACTAGACTATATATCTTTACGAATTATTTCTATTTCTATAAAATTATCTTGGATGTGCGATAAAATGTACATGTAATATTGACTTGCATAATTAAATAAAAAGAAAACCAACCTTATCGAAAAGTGACAATTCCTTGGAGCCATTGTTGTCATAGCAAAAGGAGCTCCACTGCACCTCCAGCATGCGCAGCGCATCCTCGAAGGGAAACTCCCGCTTCAACTCCAACAGCAACCAGCGATAGCAGAACAACAAATCATCTGCTTGCTGCGATTTGAGATACTCCCAGAATTCTGGATCATAGAAACTCAATGCCTCCGTGAGATGGGCAAACTTCTGTG
This sequence comes from Drosophila sulfurigaster albostrigata, assembly GCF_023558435.1. Lineage (NCBI taxonomy): Eukaryota > Metazoa > Arthropoda > Insecta > Diptera > Drosophilidae > Drosophila > Drosophila sulfurigaster. Next base: position 25,912,299 of record NC_084883.1, on the reverse strand, counting down.
TCATGGCAACGCCATCGAGCATGAAATTACCCCGCACTCTCGCCATGATCGCACAGAAGCAGATATAGGCCTGCGCCTCGTCATTCATGGTGACGAGTAGCGGTGACGCGATGTCTGACATGCCTTGGCAATAGCTGACCACCGGATGATTCAGTGCATATGTGGTCAGTATATTGAACAATGACGCAATGTTCTGATTGTCATCACTGCCTGCATAGAATGGATGCAATCGATCCGTGCGCAGCACATCCTTCTTCACCATGCTCGTCACATACGCTAGCTCACCGGCCACATTGCCACGTTGCACGGCCGTCTTCCACGTGTCGCGCAGCTTGCAATATTGCTCCGATTTGCGACGCATAAACTCCATACGCTGATGCCCATCCATGGGCAGGCCATGCACACCGCTGGGATACACGTTTAGTAAGTGCTTCCAGACAACGCGTCGCAAACTGGGCTCAATGCCGCCCAAAAAGATTATTTTGCGCAGCTCATCGTTGCGCTGAATCTGTCCCAACGCATCGAGGAATAAACGAAATTCACTGTCACACATGGGCGGACGTGGAGGCAAATTGGCCATGTGCTCGTCGGATAGATTGAAGGCCTTCTGCACTATGGAAAAGGTCTTTTCCATTTGATTCATAATCAGGCCCGGCAGCTTCGTTTGCATATGTTGTACATACTTCTGGGAGACGCCCAAAGATTGCAGAGGTGAGACGCTGGCGGACAAGGATGCAGAGCTGTTGCTGGAGACTCGGCGCTCCGAAGCGCTTGTGTCGTTGCTTGTGTCACATTCACGCACTACGGTAAAAGGTTTTACATCGATTTGCAGCATTAGACACGGTTCCGAGGAGGTTTGTATAGATATATTGTGTATGCGAAGAAATGCAGCGTCCAAATCCCAGTCGGAGAGCACAGCAAGATAGATTTCATTGCCAGCTGGATCGAAGGCCTTGTACTTGATGGCAAAGTCTGATTTAATGTCAAAGGCCTTCGCCAACAATGAGTAGAGTACCTCCAATGTGGTGATTTGTGGATCCACAGAGAATTTGCGCCATTCTGGCGGTCTGGTGGCTTCATTTTTCTATTTTGTGTGTGGGAGAAAGCAGAAGAATGGTTGAAAAAATGTTGGTCCTTTGTTGTCTCGTTTAAGGGATGAGCGTGGCCACGCTGTGACATACCTTAACTTTGACGCGTACCGCCTCTCTGGGATAAATGCCAGCCATATTGTTATTGTGTTTGCACTTTGTAACTAACTTAATTCCATTATTATTTTATTATAATCATTGAGCAATCTATTAATGCTCTTTGTTGTTACGCCATCTATTGGAAGCAGTGCTGGTAAGCGAACTATATTACTATTTTAACTGACAGCACTTCAGTCAGGGCTACACTGTAGCCAAAATACTGAAAAATTGTTTTTTGCCTGCTGTCACATATCAATCTTTAAATGCCGTTACTCATGCTTTTTGAGAGAAGAGTATTAAAGCAAACACTCTAGACAGTCTCCAGTTTTCTGTTTTTTTTTTTATTTTATTAACACAGACAATAACATTTTGAAAACAAGCAGTTTTTTTAAACTATTTTCAAAAAACGAATAAGTGTAACCAGTTAGTGAATTAGCCCGAGGTATATTTTAGTATCTTTTATGACGTAAAAGTGTAGATTACGAAATTGTGCTTGCGGTCACGCTGATGGTAACACTGAAAACAAGAAAAACATACAAATATGAGAACTTTAGTGCAAAATTTGTTGTTGTTATAGTTTATTATTTTTATTAGTTTTATTTTGCAAATGCGTTGTTTGCACAAATAAAACGCAACGTGTTATCGTTTAATGGTAAAGCAACTTGGAAGTGTGTCGAACGAAGCAGCGTAATCTCATCACATCATTGTCGTCTAGAATTTGGGTGTGTATGTATGTATGTGTGTGACTCGGGCGTGTATGTGACGTGTTCGGCGAGCAAACACACGCTCACGCTCACAGACACTATCTCAAAAGGCAGCAAGCAAGCAGCACTTTATGGCAAATTGGTTCAAGGATCATAAGGAATTGGCCGCCATGCCGGCAACGGCAACAACTCGGTTGCATTTTGCCCTCTAAACGAATGTTCCATAAAGTTGGGGGTCATTGAGATAACTTTTGTTTAATTTATGATCACTCGCTTATGTACTGTTTATGTGCTATATGCGTGCCCAATTGTACTTGAGTTTATGCGCCTCTGTCTCTGTGTGTGTGTTTGTGTGAGTGAGAGTCGAAGCGATAAATTCTCTCAGAACTTAACGCTGTTGTAGTCGCCTGTTGTAGTTGTTGTGCACAGCAAGCACAATGTAAGTTGAATTATTATGCAAAATAATGCTCTTAACTTCCGTTGACGCATTATGTTTAAGTACACATGAATGTGTGCCTATGTGTGTGTGTGTGTGTAGATGTTTAACTGTGTGAGTGCGCGCCTTGTAGCGACGTGCTTATATCACAAAAAACACTGATACGATAACTCAACTCCGGCAATGGGCAGTTTTTTTTTCATTACATACAATACAATGACATTATCAAGCAAATTCGCCGCCGACTGCATAATGATCTCTATGGGTGATAATGCTGAACTTACAAACGATACTTACGAGATGCATTTTATTTATTTGTATTTACAGTTTGGCGAGCGTTTAATGGATGACACATCATCATGGGAAAGTTATTATCAAAAATTTTCGGCAACAAAGAAATGCGAATTCTTATGCTCGGCTTGGATGCTGCTGGCAAAACAAGTAATCATCCCATTGAAATTACAAGTTTATAGCAAGTACATTAATTGATTCATTTTGGTAATTTCCAGCGATCCTCTATAAACTAAAACTGGGGCAATCAGTAACAACGATACCAACGGTAGGCTTTAATGTCGAGACTGTCACGTACAAGAACGTAAAGTTCAATGTCTGGGATGTTGGCGGACAGGACAAAATTCGACCGCTTTGGCGGCACTACTACACAGGTAAGCTTAAGATTCCAATATTGAAGGAGTACTTAACATAACACAATCTTTCGTTTGCTCTAAACAGGTACACAGGGTCTTATATTCGTTGTGGATTGTGCGGATCGAGATAGAATAGATGAAGCTCGCAATGAACTGCATAGGATAATTAACGATAGAGAGATGCGGGACGCCATTATACTGATATTTGCTAATAAACAGGATCTAGCTGATGGTAATTAAATACAAATGAAGCATACATCACTTGAACTAAGTAATATAATTGTGATATTTTCGTTTTGCAGCAATGAAACCCCATGAAATCCAGGAAAAACTAGGCTTAACTAGAATAAGAGATCGCAATTGGTATGTCCAACCATCATGTGCCACAAGCGGCGATGGCCTCTACGAAGGTCTAACGTGGCTAACTTCGAACCATAAATTATGAGAATCATAATCCTACGTATTTCTATGGCATGTATTATTCGATGCGAAGCGAAGCAAAATTATTATATTTTTTATTTATACAAACTGCAAGACGCATAGTGAAAACAAAACAACAAACCATAAAAAATCAATACAAAATCGAACAGAAATTAACAGAGTTGAAAACAATATATATATAGAAGCCAATATATATTACACTGATAATATATATGTGTGTATAGATACATATATAGTAATTATACATATATCGTATATGTATACATAATTAATCAATCTATATTCTCATTAGTAAAAAATACACATACAAACGATGCAAACTCAATAAATAAAAGAACTTCAAGCACAGTCAACCATACGAAACGAAAAAAAAACAAAACAAAATAATTAAATGATAATACAAAAATAAAAAAAAAAAAGAAGAAAAAAAAAAACATAAAAAATAAATCAGTATAACAACCGCAAATTTAGTGTTAAGTAAGTTTTCTTGTAAATTATAATGATGAGCCACGTAAGCAATTAAGTTGAATGCTTGTTTATTGCAACTGTTATTTGACTTGAAATGAGAAAGTCGTAAATAAAATAAATAAATTGTAAATAAATATTCAAATTAAAGTGCATATACCACAACAACAAACAACAACAACTACAACAGAGAAAGCAACAATACAATACTCCGATAAATAGAACGAAACCTATTGATTGCTATAGATTAAAACATAGTCTTCAAATATAACGATTAGTAACTGTGCCTTCCTCAATTGTGTATCAAGTCGAAGTCTTCTTCATTTTGGTTGTGGGCTTCTCTCATATTTTTCTTGCTTTTGGATGTCGCTAATTCTCTTCCATTCTTTGCAGTTCACATTGACTTGGGAATTTTTTGTGTTATTTGCTTTGTTGGTAGTTTTGCTTCTTCAATTCAAGTTGATTAAGATGTCACGACTATTTATTATCATCCGCACAATTCTCTACAATTCCATTTCATCCCCTCTGTGTTGTCTTGTCAATCAGTGTGGCATCGATTGTGGCAGCCTCAACTTCAGTTGCAGAGCAGCGCAGAGCACAGCGTGTCCTTATGCATTGTTGATGGAAAGTTGAAAAGTAAATATGCCAAGTCCATGGCCACAAATTATACAAATAACTGACGAGCGGAGGCTGAGTGGGGAGTGAGGAGTGAGGGAACTAAGCAATATTAATTGCTAAACGAGGCGTTTAAAACTGTTCTTTGTTTTGTTTTATTTTGTTTTGTAAACTGGTTTTGTGCGTCTGCTGTGGTAGATACATGAATTTACCTGAAAACGGCACGTGTCATTGACTTTGATTTGTATTTGTATTAGTATTTCTATATGTGACTTTGTGTATTTATTGTTGTTTTGGTTAGAGCAATTCAAGCGAGCAATGTGCTATCCCAAAAATTGTGTGTGAACTCAGTTTGTATATCTCATCTTCATCGTCGTCATCATCATCATCATCATCATCATCAAAAGTTTATATATATTCACGGGCCTCAAGCAGACGGAAAGGCATTTCGTATAAAGAATATAAATTATGAGAAAAGCAAGATGTACGTTTATTTTTATGCATAATTCATTGTTTATTAGGCTTATCAGACCAAATCTCTTGGCCACAAACAATTCAAATAAGAAAGATCTGACGTTTTATTACCTTATTAGCATAGTATTTATTATGTTCCCTCAAATCATTTTTTCAATAGCGGAAACCAATTGTGAATGAATTTTCACCTTATTTACAGAGTTTAATTTGAATGAATATTTTGTAAGAGAAACACGTTATGTTAATAAAGAGTTAAATGTAATAAAGTGATCTAAGAAATTGTCTTTTTTTTTGTGAGATGGGGCAAAATCTATAAAACTCTTAGCATGCTCGTTTTACTAATATTAAATTACTTTACAATAGTACTACTTATAGAACTAAGTGTAATGTTTCGTAATAAAATAAATCCGGAAATTGTGATAGAAATTCATATTTTATAATTATAAACGGAAGACACAATGACACTATATATTCATGCATTTCCATCTATTGTTAACAGCAAGTTTAAAATTAAATAATAAAATAATTTGCTTATCAGGTTAGTAGTATAGATTGGACTAAGTTTCATAATAATCAAAATTTACTTTACTTGAAACATTCACACTATTTAAGAAACTAGAAAATCGACTAACCTTTTTTTTTATCGTATTTTTCCCAATTATTAAAATCAGTTTTATAATATTAGTAGATATAATAATCAAAATTTGCTTTACTTGTAGCATTAACACTATTTGAGAAACTAGAAATTCGTATTATTCCCAATTATTTTATAATATTAGTTGATATAATATATTGAACATTTTTGAAACGTTTCCTTGACTTGCTTTGAATTGTTTAGAATATATTTTATTTAAATCATATTGAAATTCATTTGATATAATAATCATATTTTATTATTAATAATATTATCATAGAGGAAATTTGAAGTTGTAAATAATTTTCTTATATTAATTTTCGTTGAACTGTTGAAAATGAACTCAACTTTCGAAGTTTGATTGATTAAATAAAGTGTACTGCACTTGATAATACCACCAACCAAAAAGGGCAACAAAACAAAACAGCAACCAACGAAGAAAAACCAAAAAAGAAGAGGAAATAAATGCAACTCTTATTCACATTCACATTCACACACATACTAAAAGCCACGCTGTGCGTGAATGTGTGTGTGTGTGTGTGCTTGTATCCAGGCAGAGAAGAGATGTCGCCCGTTCAAATGTCAAGAACCAACCCTCTTGACTATAGTTGTCCCGCTCGCACAGCGGCAGCCGTCTCGCTTGTGCTCGATGTTGAGCAGTGACAGTATTTTCTATGCTGCCGCTTGTTGTTGTTGTTGTTGCTCTTGCTGTTGCTGGCGGGCATTTTTGATGCACGGATATTACAGGATAACGCTCTCGCTCGCTCCTCCTACTGCATGGGCGTGGCCAGCGCTCAGCAAAGCGCTTTGACTTTTGCGTTTGTTTCACTTTTATCCTGGGCATAAACTTCTGCTAGCGAGCGTTAGGTTTCCTCGCTATGCCTCCTCTTCTCTTTCTCCGGTGTGAGGGAGATAGAGCAAAGAGAGCGAGAGAGTGAATGCGAGGAATATTGCGATGTGGAGGAGGGACGGGAGGGTGGCGAGCATGCGAGTGTAGGAGCTGGGTAGGTGATGGTGATTGTTGTATTCCGACATCTCATTTGTTACAAAGTTAATGTTGGCGTATTAAGCGCAGCAAAAACCTCAACAACAAAAGCGCCACAGCAAAAAGGGACACGTTAAGAGGATGTGGCTGGATGAACTTTTATCGATTATTGGATTTGCTTCAGCGTTTCAACCATTTCCAGCTGCTATTCTTGAACATTGAATACATTTTGTGATGCTCCCAAAATCGCAGTTGATGGAACGATAAGAAATTAGGGGAAATATTCAGATTATTACTCAATGGAAAATATATTTTCAGGCTTTTACATATTTAAACCTTATTACACAAAATTGTGTTTCATTTATAATGTGAATTTCCAAAATAAATATATGGTTTACAAAATAAAAATAGTTTAAGTATTATTCTATTTTTATATTCGATACATATTCATAAAATGAAATTCCAAAATATTTGTAGTTTATTTATATCTGCAGTTTATAAGCTATTAATTGTGTCAATTTATTAATATAACGTATTTGTTATATTTGCTATGTTATTTATGCCAACAATAAACATGTATGCGAAAAATTAAATAAAAAATTAAATAAATTTTATTACGTATACGTATCAAAAGAAATATAGATTTTTACTATCTTGAACTGCAATTAGATTTAATCACAAGTATTATTTCATTATGAATTTGCTAATAAATCTGGTATATTAGGGAAATGAACTTTAAAACAGCAAAAACAAGCCGAACGCTAGCATCAAAAAGCCTTGCTCCTCAGCCTCCCACCCAACAGGCTGGCGTTCAATTCAATTACAGTTAACTGGTAGCATCGGGTTCGAAGAACCGTTCGAACTGAGGTCGAGGATGCGGAGAGAGGAAAGGAGAAAGAGAGAGGAAGAGAGCTAAGGAGTGGCAGAGGGAAAGCAAAAACGAGAGAGGGGGCAAATTCGAAAGCACTAACATCACAAAGGTATTACAAAACAAAAACAAAATGTCAAAACCCAAGACGATTATGTGAGCGAGCACCCCGCGCACCTGCGTCCCACTCACACACTAAGGCCTCAACTAGAGTGTGCGAGAGCGAGAGAGAGAGAGGTGGGTGGGCAGAAGAGGGTGTTGCTTTTGTTGCCTGCTGGAGCTGCTGCTTCTTCTCTAGCTTTAGCAATGATGGCGGCCAGCATGCTCTTTGTATGTATGCGAGTGTGTGTGTGTGTATGTGTGTGTGTCAGAGCAAGAGCAAAAGCGCTGAGAGAGCAAGAGCTCTGGTGTTTATTGGAGATTGAGATTGCGGCTTGGCTTACCTACACTCAAACAACAGCAGCGTCGTCGACGCTGACGTCAGCAGCGACATCGACATCGACATCGACATCGGCGTCGACGTTGCCACAGCATCAAGAAGGAACGAATCAAAGCAAGCCAACAAGCAAATGCGCCACCAGAGTTGCCACTAAAAGTCTTTGCCGTAATATGGGAGAACTCGCATAGAGAGAGAGGGCGCTGGCTGGACAAGAACGGGCATGAAAGTGGGTGGGTGTGTGTGTGTGTGTGTGTGCGTGTGTGTATTGCGGGTGCGGTTATCCTTGTTGCCAACAGGCAGCTCGATGCTGCTCGTGCTCTCTGCTCTTATTGAGCTTGGTGGGTGGCAATGGCATGGTTTGTGTCCTCTACTCTACTCAATGCTATGCTGTGGTGTTGTGTTCTGTTGTGTTGGCCTTGCTGGTGGTGTGCTTTTTTGTTCTGCCACACACACACGCACACACACACACACATACACATGGCCGACTTCTGCCCACTCACCGAGCACGGATTATATCTACAGGATTTTTTTTCCTATTTCGGGGTTGGCTGGCTGGCTGGTTGGCTGCCTGGCTGCTGGAGTGGACACATGACTGTTTAGCTTCTGTCATGGTTTTATGATAAATCTGAAATCGTACATCGAGACGTTAACATCATCATCGCTATCGTTGCCATCGTCGCCGCTGCTGCTGCTGTTGTCGCCGTCGGAGCAGCACGAGCCTTGCAAACACTGAGTGTGTCCTGCTTAGTTCGTCCTACATTCGGATTCGCATTTCATTTTTGGACCGTGCGCGTAACCGTCGCTTAACATTTGCCTTTTGTCACGGATAAAATATATTCATATATGTTTCTATAATGCCAACAAATCAAAGTGCTCAATTAACATACAATCAATAAAAAACCAATACAAAAATCATTGAAATAAATCAAGAGTGCTAAAAAAAAATAAAAAAAAAATACTTGTTACATTTGCCAACTAATTACAATGAATAAAGAAGAAAGTTTATCGGACACGCGTCCAGGATCGCAAGGTAAAATTTTGAAGTGTTTTGCAACAGCAGAAAGAAATCAGCAGAAGGAAACTAAAGTGATAAAAAATAATAATATACAAGAAGTGTTTGTCTGCAATATTTTTAAAGAAGAAATTCATAAGAATTACATAAAAATTTAATTAATAAAAAAATATAGAAACTAATCAACTCAATTGTACATTTTATAAAGGTGAAAAGTTGAGCAAAAGTTAAAGGAGAAAAATAAATATTTTACATATCAAAATGTTGACATTGCCAGCCTAGAAAGTTAAAAATGAAATATGAAAATTATCATATTAGTTGAACTTTCAAAGAGACATTTTTTAGTTGTGAAAAGTTAAAACCAATTTGATAACTTTTTTTAAATATTAAAGTGTTTACATTGCTTGCCAAGCAAGTAAAATAAATTCTTACAAAAAAAACCATTTAAATTCCGAAATGCAGAGCAGCTAATTGTTTGCATAAATACACAAATTAACCTCATCCTTTTTTTTTATTTTAAAAGAAAAAACCTGCGCAGTTAAATTAGTCCCTTTTGGGCTTTACTAATATAATTAAAAATGGACTGACCTCACACTCAGAATAATTTGCATAAAAAATTCATTTACATCTAATTTGTACTTACAGCAAATGAAATAAATAAATTTATGTATGTGCCAAAGTAGCTATTGAACCCTAGATATTATACGTATAAATAAAAATACAACAAGTTCAAAGAAAATGAATATTCAAATCGAATCACAGGCGCACGAAAGGACGAAGGACTAAATTCAATTTACGATAATCAGAAAATTGAATTAGATTTCGAGTCAGGCTGCCAAAATTTCAAAATTCATAACACAATCCAGGAATCGGGGGCGGACTCGAATATATTTTAACACTTTTGCCGGAAGGATACGCTAAAGTGAATTTCAACGAGCTCATAAAATTAACAAAGGCAAAATGCAAGCATATGACGCTAATCCGGCTGGCATTAGACCACAGTTGGTGTACCAGACAAGAAACCAGTAAAGCCGCCGGACAGACAAGTGAAGTCAGGAAGAGAATGAGAGTGAGATAGAGAGAGAGAGAGAGAGAGAGTTTGGCAACAGACTGCATGAATGCCAGAGAATTGAGAATCGCTCCAGTGCACGGCCAAGTGGCGAGTGTAACAAAGTCGAAATTGAGTTGAGGGTTAAGTGCATCAAGAAATCAGTAGCGAAAACTACAATCAAATTAGGGTGTGATGGCAAAACAATTGTCCCCCGAGAGCAGCAGACGGGCAAACAGGCAGAGAAGTCCTTCGAGCCGTTTGGCTTAATGGCACCCTAATTGAATGTGTAAATATATTTGCGGATTACAGGGCGTCAATGTCGGCACGCAGGGATTAGTTCTCAGACGAGCAAAGGTTCTTTCTCTCCCCCTTCTTTCTCCCCTGCGCCTTTTGACAAATTGCAATTTAATTTAAATGAACTACATAAGTGATTTTTTATTGCATATCCCCTTTTTCTTTTCTGTTTCTAGAGCTGCACAGTCCAGCGCGTCATTGCTACACACCGCCAACACATGGCCAACAACAACAACAACAACAGCAACAACAACAACCGCCACCGCCATCAACACCAGCGCACACTCCGGTCTCGGCGGCTCCATCGTTGACCACTCCAAGTCGCCTACTTGGATGGAATCACAGTGCAGCTGCAGCCGCAGCAGCTGCCGCGGCATCCATTGCATCCAATCATCAGGCAGCCAGTCAGGCATCGGGGGGATCAATCTGGGTTGCCGCGCCTGAAGGGTCAGAATCTGGGCCTCATCTGTGTGGTGTGTGGCGACACCAGTTCGGGCAAACATTACGGCATCCTGGCGTGCAATGGTTGCTCCGGTTTCTTTAAGCGCAGCGTGCGACGCAAGCTCATTTATCGGTAGGTAGAATAACAAAAAGCAGCGAAGGACTCTTACTTGATTCGTCTGTCCGTCTGTCCGTCCGTCCGTATGAACACCTAGATCTCAGAAACTATAAGAGATAGAGCTTTTTTTTTCGACACCATTTGTTTTGCACGCGTGCAATGGTTGCTCCGGTTTCTTCAAGAGCAGCGTGCGACGCAAGCTCATTTATCGGTAGGTAGAATAACAAAGCAACGAAGGACTCTCACTTGATCCTAGCTGACCCGCCCATGACCATAAAATGTCGCTTGCCATTTAGCAAGTGGCTAATGGCAATGGGCGGGTGGTGGCGTTGGGTGTTGGGTGGTTGGGTGGTTGAATGTGCCTCGCCTGGTGTCTGGAGGCTTACGAAATGTTTCCTAAATTTATTACAATTATTCAAATCTTTGGGATTTGGCGCGTCAACTTTTGAATGCGCACATTTGCCATCGTTGACTTCGTTGAAGTCGAGTTGAACTCCAGCTGAACTCTATGCAAATCCTGGCCGAGCATCATGTGCAGCTTCCAAATCCATTTGCTGCCGCCTTTTTCCTTTTTGATGTAAAAAAAACTGAGCGAGTGGCGGCAAAATGTAATTGAATTTAAAGTGCGGATTTTATTTTATGTTTGTTTTTTACTTTTTCCCCTAGAACGTTGACGCCATTTGTTTGTCAACTTGCTCTGGCTATAAGTGGCATTGTCCTTGGCACGCAGACTCAGAAAACTAGCATAATTTGTAGGCAAACACATTGCGGCCATAATCGTATACTATTTTATTGTCAGTATCCATTTCCATTTCCATTTTCAATTATCATTAAATCATCGTGGAACAGACAAATAACTTTGGCGACAAAATCTTTGCAGTCAACATAAAATTATGATTTCGTAATGTATATTCCCAGCTTTGTGTGTGTGTGTGTGTGTGGGTGTGTGTGTGTTTTTTGTGCCCCATCCAGAAACTTTGTGACGGTAAATCAGAAACGTCGAAATCTCTATATCCTTGCGGTCCCATGAGATTGATATGGAGGGCTTAAGCGCAAAACACTTGGCCAAATGTGACCGCACTCCGCCCCCTCTTAGTTTCATGCCACAACAGACCTTCGAAACGCGAACTTCATCCTCTCATCCTCTCATCCATTCACCCACCAGGCAGCAGGCAGCAGGCACCAAGCTAAGCCAAATCGCAACAAAGTTAGAAGATGAGAAAAAAAGACAAAAAAAAAGGGGCGGCTCAATTCGCCCTTCAAACGAAAATGGAGCAGAGTCCTGTGAGTCCTGCACGACGAGGGTATGACACGCACACATACACACACACACACACACACACACAGACACTCATATGCAGACAAATGGCTTAGGGACCAGCTAGAGGACCAAAACTAGTAAACGAGTATATTTTTCTTTTGCTACGTGACGTGTTTTTCCGATAGTCAGCGAAGTCAATGTGCGCTCCCAAAAAAAAAAATGGGTTTGCTTTGTATACTATATCATGTGTATATACAAGGTATATCCCTCTGCCGGAGATTTCAATTATTGTCAATTGGCTGCAATTTGAAAACATTTTATTATGAAAATTTGAACAGTTTATTAAATTAAATTGAATTTATAATAAGTGTAATATTATTTAAATTTATTCTATTCAATTGCACTTGGCTGGGATAGTTTTTCGGCAATGTTCATTTGTTTTACCAGCGTGAACACAGAAAATGAAAATTTGGTGGCCTGCAAGAAAGGATAAATAATGTATTAGTGAAGAATTTATATTTGGCATTTTTATTAGGTAGGTTTAGATAAAAAAGTGCGATCTAAAAATCTCTAGTCGAAGGCCCCAGCAGACAGTACTCTCTTCTCTATTAAATGTAGTATTAAATACTAGATAATTTAATTATAATAATAAAATAACGATTATAATAAAATAAAAAAATAAAATAAAAATCTATATGAGATTTTTTCTATTTTGAATGTTATTCACAATTTCTATTCTACATTTTTTTTCAATAACGAAAATTTTAGTAGAATATTATCATATTTCAAATTCTTCTTAGTTTTGATATGTCATATTTTTCATATTTGAAATTCAAGCTTTAAATTGTAAAATAGACTATTTTAACTGCTTTAAAGTTTGTAGAAAGATCATTATCATGGCACTATTTACTGCATAGCCTTTGAATTTACGACACTATTCAGCAAAGAATATAAAAAAGTTAAGCAGCTGGTGATTTTTATTAATGAAGATTTGAAAGAGTCTTTAATTAAAATATTTTTACAAAAAGTTTTTGGACTAAAAAGTTCAAAACCACTTGACTTTTCCAAATAAATTTTTAATTTTTTTACTATAGTCATACTTACACTAATGTTGGTGGCAACGGAAATGGTAAACACATTTCCGGCCATGAAAACAATTGGCTTCTGAAGGCTCTGCAAGAACTGAATCAGAGTTTTCTTGTAGCGTTGCTCCTTGTCAATCCAATTAGACTCAAACAAGGCATCCGCCAGATCGAAGCAGTCATCGGTCAGATAATTGCAGAGTATACAGAAAGGCGTAGTTTCCAGCAGCACAGCTGTCATGAATGAAAGTGCCGCTATGCGAGAGGCAAAGTTGGCAAAAAGCACAATGTTAATGATGGTGAAGCCCAGCACTAAACCCACAACAAGCAGCTGCACAAAGATAGTGCCCGAGATGACAGGACGCAGTGTATCACAGAAGCTATAAGGCAAAAAGTTATAGATTTAGATTGATTGTACATTAGAACTGGACAAAATTTATAAATAGAACCTCACTTAACGGCGAAGCAGTTAAATGAAAAAGACTTTAAGTCAAGCAGTAGAATTTTTCATTATTAATTATGTGTTTTTTTTTACTAAATTTTTGTCTATGCATTAAATAAATAGTGTGGCCGTTAAGTGGATGTGATGCAATGCAAAGTGGCCATTAAGAGAGGAACGATTGGATTACTAACAACAGACATATTTTATGTTAACGGTGGTTTTTTTTTTCAATTTTAGTCAGTGTATTATCTAAACAGTATGGACGCTAAGTAGAAACGAAGTCATTAAGCGAAGAATGGGTGTAAACTGTACTAAAACTCACTTATTGACCTATGTTTCTTGTTTAAAAATGTAATTAATGAATAATATGAAGTTAAGGGCTTCAAAACAACGCATGCGTTTAAACAATTGTTCACCAAATTTCGCTTATCTACACCATTTTCTCGCTTAATGGTCAGACTTAGGAAAAAAGAAATTAAAAAAAAGTATGAAAGTTTCTTAAATTGCACTAAAATTCACTTATTGGCATAAGTTTATTATTTCAAAATGTAATAAATGAATAATATGAAGTTGAGGACGTCAAACAGCGCATGTGCCTAAGCTACACCAAATTTCACTTATCAGCACCTTTTTCTCACTTAATAGCCACATTTAAGAAAAAATATATTGCAGAAAGTTTGAAAGTTTCTTAAGCCAGGCAAAAGCTAGCTTCACAACTTCTAAATTCATACGAACCGCAGTATAACCTTGTGATCCTGAATGCACTCAATGAGCTTCTCGTGACTCTCTTCCGGTGATTCATTTGGATCCTGACCCAGTTGCCTCAAACGCTCCGCAAAATTCCGCATGTGTGCACGCAACGGTAGAATAAAGTTGATGGGATAACAGTCGACACAAACGTCCTGGAAACAGGCGCCCAGCATGGCAAAATACTCCAGTCCGGCTTGCAGCCAAAATTCCCATTTACTCGAACGCCAGTCGAGGAATGGATAATAATTCTGATACGGAGGTCGGCCAAAGGAGACGGCGCTAATGAAGGTGCTGGTGGCATAGACCATGTAGACGGTCATGAAGCCAAAGAAGATGCGATTGCTGAACGAGACGGCACTGTGAACCTTGCTCCTTTCTTTCGGTTGTGTTAAGCGTTTATCCATCTGATCCAGTATCAAGTTGGCTTTCTCGAAGCGTTTGTGCAGCACCCAGACAATGATCACTTTGGTGGAGCAGGAATACGCATTAAAGGTCACCTGCATGGAGGTGAGAAAATCACCTGGCGAGAATTCCGACAGATGACTGATGAAGCCCGATATGAAGCCAATGGGTTGATAAAAGGTCGAACACAAATTGAGGGCAAATGACCACAGAATGTAGACGAGGAAAAAGTTCTTTGGCGGCGACTGAATGCCCATGAAGAAGACGCAGCGCAGCAGATAAAGCGTTGCATTCCGTGACTTGGCCGGTTCTGTATCCTTGGCCGGGAACATGGCCGGAAAGAGTCGATGTAGCACCATTCCTATTGAATGCTTGTGTTGAAATTGGAATTGAAATTGAAATTTCAATGCGATTGCATTGGCCTTTTATATGCGACAGACAAATGGCGTGATTATGCTCGTAAACTCATCATGAAACATTTATTAACATTAGTTGAAATCAATTAAAGTTAATATTTCAATTTACGCAGCAGGACACCAAAGCCGACTGCAAGGACTCTCCAATGGCCTCCTTCGCTTTGTCCTCACAGCGCGTAGCGTATTGAGAATGTTGCAAATGCCACAGCGAAGACAGACAAAGTTGTTGTTTTGTTGTTTTGTTGTTGGTCACGTAACGCTTCGAGAAGTGTAAAAGTTTACACTTGGCCATCAATAATTGATGTGTCCTCAAGGCTGCCAGACTGACTTCACAGGCTGCATTAGTTCTCAGTGTTCATATTTTGTGTATTAATCGAGTTTATTCGTTATTCGTTTATTCGTTTGGCACACATTCGGAGCTAACAAAATTCATAGTTTATTTGCATTCATATTTCATAGTCTAAAATTAGCAATTTGTTATATTGATTATTTTCCTCCTGCAACTTTTTTAATCTGCTTCTATTTAAAATTTCTTTATTTTTGGTTTTGATAACGTTAATTTTATTTATTTTTGGCATTTAAAATTTTTTGCAATTTTGTATTTTGTTTAGTTTTGTATACCAATAATTTAACTCTTTATTTATTTTATTTTCAAATTTATTTATTATGGTTTGGATGACTTTCAAGGTTGTTTTTTTGTATTTATAAATTGTGCAATTATATTTGGTTCGTTGTTCAAGTTATAGTATACGGCTTTAATAAATAGCCTACGACATTCTACGGCATTTATTTAAGTGAATTTTAAAACTGGTGCTTACCCAAATACTTTTATTGATAATGACGATTGCATTTTAAAAATTATTATAGAAATTGCATTAACTTTAAAATATAATTCTCATCATTTGGTGTCTTCAGAATATATGCATAAAATACATGTATGTAAGCTATGAAGCTAGAGCCTTTAGTATATTTGGTATATTTTAAGAATATTACCGCACTGCCTTGCTGTTATTCAAAACTGGTAGCGGGTATCTCATTGTCGAGCATATTTCTTATTTGGTTTTATTTTAAATTGTTTTAAAATTACATGAGTTAGATTAGAAATGTGCAATTGAACTCTTGACTTTGATAAGGCATGCTACAAATCCATATACGAAAATATATTTTTAGTATTTCTATATATTAATTAAATACTTAACTTTTAAATGGCACATTTTTACATATTTCATTATTATATAATATCATACTATATATTTATGTTCAAATTTAATAATATTGATTAATAAGTAATGGCACCTTAAACTTTTATAAACCCATAAAAAAGCAAATGACATAATTAAAATAGTCAAATATTGAAAAAAAAAACACATTTGACTATTTCAATTATGTCATTTGCATTTTGATGTGGCTCCAAACTGATAATCGAGTAAACGAGTATATAAAAGCATATATTTATATTGCGAAAGGACGTGAACGGAACGTGAAAGTAAAATAATTGACTCTGGTCGCCGCCCAGCCTCAATCTACGTGATTTGTTTTCGAAATCGAAGAATTTGCATATTTTATACACAAATGCTAGTGTAGAATGTGGCACACACACACACACATGCGAGAGTAGAGTTTGAGTAGTATAGAGATACATTTGGCTAAGTGCTTTGTTAGTTAGTCAAAACTTTAGCAGCGGCGCCACAAAACACATAAAATAGGAAAAAGATGGAAATAGAAATGGATGGATACACTTGCTCTGCCTCTAAGAGGAGGTAGCATTCGTTGTCAGTTAAGAACCTTTGCCATTTGTGTTTTTGTGTTTTGAATTTTGGCGCAGACGCTGTCTGCTCTATGACTGTGCGAGTGCGAAAGGGATGCAAGGACTGAGCACTAAGCTAAAGTGACAAAGCGATTGCCAAGAGGGGGTGGCAAATGATTTCATGCACGCCACTCAGACTGAATCGTGATTTGATTAAAATGCCACAAGTGCACACACACAGACTCAGACTCCGACTCAGTCATCGAACAAAAGGCCGATAGATACGAGTACGAACTGAAAGATACTTTTTGCTCTACTGCTGCTGAAGTGGCTTTTGTCCTAAGGTCTTACGCTCTTTCGCTTCGTTTGCTCGGGATCTGACAAATGTTGCAATTTTTGACACGACAAATCTTGTTATCAGACTGTATAGTATAACTTAATTACGACCGAGGTCGTTAAATTCAACTTGAATTAATCGAAACACGCATTTTTTCATTTCCAGCTGCCAAGCAGGCACCGGACGTTGTATTGTGGACAAGGCGCATCGGAATCAATGCCAGGCATGCAGGCTTAAGAAGTGCCTCCAAATGGGCATGAACAAGGATGGTAAGCAATAAAGTAGTTTGTACTTATTAACCTCTAATTCATATTGATAATCCCGACAACGCTCTAATGAACTGAATCACGTTTAATTGCTGCTCAAAAGATATAGAGAGAGTTGCACACGCGTCTAATGTAAACATCGCTCATCAACAGATGAAGAGCTCTAGCTTTAACCCTTTCCCACGAATGAATATTTTCGAATAGTCTCCTGGGGAGGATTCATCTCCAAAAGCGTGTCGTGTCGTGTTGTCCTCGCTGGTTTCGTTGCGCTTTATTTACATATTGCTCACTCAATTGATTTGTTACCTGCTGGCTGGTTTGTTGTCTTTGACAGATTTTTGAAGAGCTTTGCGGCACTTGAATGAACACACATTGTCTCTTCTCATGTCTATATGTATACTTCGAATATTGATCAGTCATTGATGGATTGACAAACTCACGAATTGTTTTCTCTAACTCACGTGTTAGTGTAGCAAAGTTTTAACTGATTTTCGGCGAATGACGCTAAATTTGTACAATACAATTTATTTGCAAAATTAATAGAAAATACTACGTAAAAGGATTGAAGTAAATTATTTTCAAATTTTAAAAATGCTTCAACATTTTCGGTCAACCAAAAGTTTTTAATTGTATTCAACAATTAGGTTTAGCAATTGCAAATGAATCAACAGAAATCTCTTTTCTGTGAGAAATATTGCAGTTGTAATGTCTCCACTATTGTCACAAGATTTAAGAGGCGGAAATCTTTTTTTTTCATTAATTAAAACTTTCTTGGATGTACATCCAATGTCGGGCCACTTCTGTCCGTCCAAGAGGAGCATCTGGTTAAAAAAATACTACGATTGGTTTTTTATTTTTTTTATCGCCGTCTCAAATATTTACTTTTTATATTTGAAAAATAATGTTAGCTAATTCATTTCACAAAATATTGTCTTGATTCGAAGGATGAAAAACACACTTCGATTCCATTACCAAAATAAAATAACAACAAAACTCTTACATTAATTGGGTTTCAGTATAGAATTTTTCCTTTTAAAAATGTATTCATAATTTTCCTATTTTTTTGAACCAATTGTGCATTTATTTATGACTGCTATACGTTTTAAAATGTCAAGCAATTTATTCAATCCCGAATTGTGTATTTTAAATTAAGACGAATTTATACTTTAAGTTTTATTCTGGTTAAAATAATATCGAACATTTTAATGAAGGTATTTATTAAATGGAAGATTACGTTTATTAAACAAGAATTTTCCGTTTCATTGAAGTTTTGACAACGCAAAATTCTTCATTTAAGAACGAGAATAAATTTTTATTTTATCAGTGTATCGACACTGTTCTCTACATTTAAAATTGTATTATTTTCTCTATTATTCGACACATGCTTTGATTATGAAATATCTCTAAATCAGAAGTCGCAATGTATGTTATGTATACAACAAATTCAAAGACTGAGTTTAGTTTAATATTTGTTTGAAGAATCTCTAACAATAAGTGTGAAAAATAAACGCAATATTGACCTAAAAACTCTATTAAAAGAACGCCGTAGAAGGGTTTCCTCTTTAAAGAAGTGTTTGCTAAAAGAGTTTTCACTGTATACATTTTAAAATATAATTAGACACCGTGCTATAGAGTACACTTTATACTGGAAGTACTTTTCCTAATTATAGTTGAAAATCAGTTGTAACATTTGAACAAATAATGTAGATGCAGTATTCGTGTGATATCACTGCGGGTATTCGTCATTCGAATATTCACACGCTTGTAATTTGAGTGCTTTATTAACAGCGTTTGAATCAATAGCCGCAACTCAATTGCGGATATGCAGCCTCTAATTATTTAACCATAATTTATGCTCGGCATATGCAAAACGGCAACACTGAGTTTGCGGAGGCGAGGGGGGAAGCTGCGAGGAGGAGGAGGAGGGAGGGTTAAAGCCAACTCGAGCTCATTGTGTGGCAGAATTGCATAAACAAATGGGAAAACAATTTGTGGGCGTGAGCGGCACGTGACCACAAAACCAATTTAGCATGTTTTGCGGGGAGGGGGGTGTGTGTGTTTGAAATCGGGCGGCGATGATTGAGAATCGCAGCGAAGGCACGCGCTGTGCTACCTGCTGAAAATTTAGTGAGGCGTCAAGCAATTTTGTCACACTGACATTTTCTCATTATGCAGACAGACAGACATTAGGCAGAGTTGTGTGGTATATAGAAGAGAAGTGTTACTTATGTGTGCTTCGTATTTGTTTTCCAATTACAGCCGTGCAAAATGAGCGACAGCCCCGCAACACGGCCACTATACGGCCGGAGACACTGCGGGAGATGGAACACGGTCGAGCACTGCGAGAAGCCGCCGTAGCCGTTGGTGTTTTTGGGTAAGTACTCACTCACTCACTCACTCTGACTGTCATTTGCATAACTCTCTCTCTCTCTCTCTTTCTTATGTAACGCCCTAAATCTGCAGACCTCCTGTGCTACTTTCACCGCCCTGCTACGGCTCGAGCCTGCTGCCACCGCCCTGTGAGTATCTCCTCCTTCGACATCAACTGCCCCTTAGTTTATCATAGTGTGTGAAACTAATGTCTGTGCCTCCTCACTTTGTAGCTTTGGGCAGCCTGCCGACGGGACGTCTGCTGCACCACAATCACCTCAGCTCATCGATGCAGTTGGCCACGAATCACATGAATCATGCCAGCGGTTTTCCCATCTTCAACAGCGCTGGCCTGCATCATTCGCCTAAGGAGAAGGCGGCCTATGGCGTCGCCATGGAGTTGTCTAGCAGTGGCAATATCTCGCACTCGACCAACTCCAGCAGCAATCACTCCATTGATCCCAGCTCGCCGGCTCCAGATGCGGCCAATGACAACAACAATGCCGGCGGCAGCGTCTCCTCCATCAGCTCCGCGAGTCCAATGCCAGAGAACGATAATGATGGTAACTATTTATAATAATTTATTTTTTATTTATTCATTTATTGATGCACAGAACAATACAAAAAGGAGTAAGAAAGCTACAGTTGAGGGTGCTTGACTGTGAGATACCCGTTACACAATTTGAATAAAAGCAACGCATTTCGGGTTTATTAATCAAATATACGGTATATACCGAAAATACCGCAACAAAAACTGAAACATATTAAAGGCTATGTTTTTGGTATACTGTTATAGTGTCATTCAAAATATACCATTGAGTGTAAATATAATATAGCCAGGGTGACCGGAATAAAAAATAGTAAGGAAATAATATTATATTATTATATAAATTATTATTATTTTTGATTGCCATAACGAATACAAGTCCTTATTCTAGCCAAAGGCCAAGGAGGCCATCGTTAGTAAATTTATGCTATGTTATAAATTATATTATATTATATTATTATATTTATAATCTATGCTTTATAATAAATAAATACACAATTCCTTATTGCAATGATATGAGACAGAGGGACTGAGGCCTTCAGGCTAGCAAGGAATAATAATTAAATATTACTAATAATTATTTGTTTTTGGACTATTTAATTTTTGTTTTATGTTTTTTGTTTATTCTATGCATAGAATTTAGCATTCGAAGTAAAATACAAAACAAACAAACACTAAGAAATTATATGTTGATATATTTCATTTGAGCAAACATTATAAAATAATATGAGCAAAAATAAAAAATATTACAACAAAAATTAAGATAATAAAATTGATTTAAATTTGTGTGCTTTTATACATTTTTGTTAAGCCTAAAATAAATGTAAGGATTATGCTAGAAGTAAATTTCTATGATATTATTTTTAAATGTATTTTTCGAGACTAACGATGCCAATATCTTTTTTTATAGTATAAAGTTTCAGTGGCATTTGCTTTTATTTTTCCTTTTTCTTATATATTTTTTAGTTAAGTCAACTGTTCTACTGTCTGCATTTAAGTTTTGCTAAAATGTCATTTAGTATTAGAATAATATATATATTTTCATATTTTTTTTTAAACAACCTCAACAATTTAAAGTTCAGAAACTTGATTTGGTTCTGAAATGGTTAAAACATAAAATATATACGTCAAACAGAATAGAATTAAACTGATAATATTATGTTCTTTACATATTTAATAAGCGAAAATTATGGTAAAGGACAGAACGAGTAAAAAATGGCCAAAAATTACTTAAATTACTTTAATTTTAATAAACCTTTGTTTAGATTTAAGAAACGTAAATAGATTATTGTGCAATTTGTTTAAATTGGATTTAGTTTGTTTATTATTTTAATTAATTTTATTTTAGAGTATTAATCATAATCTAATCTGCAATTAATATTATAACTAATAACTTAGGGAGAAGGCCATTGTCGAAATTTATAAATTTGTTTTAAGTTTTAAAACTCACACTGTAATGTGATGTTTATTATTTAAGTGTATTTTGAAATATTGTAAAATTCTGCACAGTTTACTTACCTCTCTATCATTGTCCTTGCAGATGACTCGATTGATGTGACCAACGATGAGGAACCGAATACGGGCAGCAGAAGCGATGCGAGTTTTATAATGCCGCAGTTCATGTCGCCCAATCTCTACAATCATCAGCATGAGACTGTCTACGAGACGAGTGCCAGACTTCTTTTTATGGCTGTTAAGTGGGCCAAGAATCTGCCGAGCTTTGCCCGGCTGTCGTTTAGGGATCAGGTTATACTGCTGGAGGAGTCGTGGTCAGAATTGTTTCTTCTGAATGCCATTCAATGGTGCATTCCCCTCGATCCCACAGGCTGTGCGCTCTTCTCGGTGGCCGAACATTGCAACAACTTGGAGAACAATGCAAACGGTGATAATTGTGTCACCAAGGAGGAGGTAAGTTAATCTCCTTCGTTCCTACAAAGTTTTTTAATGATTGTTCTCTTCTCTTTTTTAGTTGGCTGCCGATGTACGAACTCTGCATGAAATCTTCTGCAAGTACAAGGCTGTTCTCGTCGATCCCGCTGAGTTCGCCTGTCTCAAAGCCATTGTGCTCTTCCGACCCGAAACCCGTGGCCTTAAGGATCCGGCACAGATCGAGAACCTGCAGGATCAGGCTCATGTAAGTGAAATTTCTCCAACATTTATACTGCATTCTATTAATTTATTTATTAATTCACAGGTTATGCTGTCGCAGCACACGAAGACACAGTTCACAGCACAAATTGCTCGATTTGGTCGCTTGCTGTTGATGCTGCCTCTGCTGCGCATGATCAACTCCCACAAGATCGAATCGATCTTCTTTCAGCGCACCATTGGAAACACGCCCATGGAGAAGGTGCTCTGCGACATGTATAAGAACTAGATAATTTAACGCTTAAGTTTTTATGTAATTTAAATGAATATATGAATACGTTTTTATGTCTTGGATGTTAAATTCCATTGAGTCTTTATCTTGGTATTAATTTCTATGCTTTTGGGATTGTGGTGGAATTGGAGTTGATTTTGGAGAACACATTAGGTTAGGGAATTCTTGAATTACGAATTCTGAATAGCGTGAACACATTTTTTGCTGGAATTGGCCACAACTTGCTTTGACAACTATACCAAATGCAAAGGCCAAAGTTTCCGTTAAAAAAAAGCCAGGTAAAATGGTAAAGGTGATCGTTAAGAGAGTTTTCTATGTAATTTCTTTCTAAATCTTATATATTTTTATAATTTCGTAATGTCTTTGAGATATGCCTGAAGAAGGTCCCATTATATCTATGCTATCCTATTTCGGGAAGAACTCTGTCATGTGGTCGTCATGTTTATGCAATTTAAATACATTTTATGTTTTAATTAACCCTTATTAACGTGCCTATAGGCAACATTGACCTTTAACATTTTCTCCTTGATAAACATAGTGCACATATAATATATCCATATGTGTGAAGCAAAAGTAAACATATTATTTTTATTTCACATTGAATCATGTTTTGTAAAGAAAATGAGTGTATTTCTCTATAAACAGTATAACAACAAATTGATTGCGCTGAAATTATTAAGTATACGACTTGTTTCAAGATTGCATGTGCGGGTAATTTATTACCTACATATATGTAAATGTAGTTTACATTTATTTTAATTACGTGGTTCATTATTAAACAGAAATTTTAATCTACAGTAAATAAAAATAACTTCTATTAATCAACATTATCGATAAATATTGAGCTAATTGTGATTCGGTTTGTGTGAATTAAATTTGTGAATGAGTGACCTACGTATAGTTTTAAAAGACTCTATATATATTATACATATATGGGTAATTCTCTGATAAATGTCGCGTGCGACCATCTTTACAGTAAGAAAAACAAAAACATAACCGGAAATAATTTTAAAAATAAGAAAAAGTTATTTTCATAGCTATAGATTAGTACTTTAATTTGAGCTATGAATGGTTTTGCAATTTTTTTTCTGTTTTGTTTTCTGTGTTGATGATTGCAAAAATTAACAAATTCGTACGCAAAGCCAAAAAATGAACGAATTTATATATTTTATCGTAAAACATAACGAGTTTCTAAAATCAATCTTAGCTCTAAAAATAGTGCTAATCCAAAGCTTTAAGAATATCCTTCACTTATTTTTAAAATTGTTTAAGTTTATGTTTTTTTTTTACTGTAAAGATGGACGCACATTTATCAGAGAATTACCCTTATGCCTGGAAAAGGTTCTCTTATATTTTCGTCTTATCTCTGGAAGAACTCTGTCATTTGGTCGTCATGTTTATGCAATTTAAATAATTTTATATGTTTTTATTAACCCTTACTAGGATATAACAAAATATATATGATGGTAACTGTTGCATTCCGCTTAGATAAGATTAAATCTCAAGACACGAAAAAACGGGATTCGTCTGTAGCAATGTTATATAATGAAATCACATAATAAGAAAACCAAAAGACAAACCATGTTTCGGGGGATGGAAATGTTTATCTCACTTATTTTAAACATGACAGTTTGAATATAACTGTCAGTACAGTTTCAGAGGCTTCGAGTATTCTTCAAAATGTGGGAGGTTTGTGTCTAGACTACATGCAGTAAGTGAACGATTCTTAACGACCACGTTTAGCTAAGAAAATTACTCAACGAATTTATCGATTGAATCAAAATGTATCGCACTATCGAAACTGCGTGCTTCACACTATGAAGCTTACTGCTACAGCACGGTTAATGTCATGCGCAGCCGCTAGGTGTCGCCGTACTTACCTTTTCATATCAGTTGGATGCTGTAAACTTCAGGAGCAGGTTCTGATTGGCGACGCTGCTGCTGAGTTATGCTATTGGAATGCGCTCCTTAAACAAACGACGACAAACAAACCAAAAAAAAATAACAACGAAAAATAAATTAATCCGTGAAAATTGCAATTTGTGAATATTATTGCAAAAAGTGAAATGCCGCTACATGTTTGTTTGAGCCAAAAGTGAAAAGACAACGCAGCCAGACAAAAAGTCTAAGACTCCTCCTGTATTTGTGTTTGTGCTTATGTGTGTGTGAGCGTGTGTGTTTGTGGGTGCGCGCACAACAAAAATATAAATAAAACACACAAGCAGCGCCCCCATCGTCAATGTCAATGAATGAAGTTGATAAAAAGTGAAATAAAAGGCCTTTAATTGCCGCTGCAGTCAATAAATCATCAAACGAAAATATGAAAGCATCTCTGGAATTTCGTGTGTAAAATTAGAATCACAGGAAAAAGATACAAAATACACTAGTGTAATGCCAAAGAGGCATACATCGTAAAGTGCGTCCATAGTTTCTCCACTGTGTGTGGAGGAGAGGCGAGGCATCATCGGCAACAGCTCAATGCTGATGCTGCTGCTCCCCACTTCTACTTCCTGCCCATATGCTAGCTCCAACAGCAACAACAGCAACAACAACAACAACAGCTACAACGACAACAACAAAAACGCAACGTGCTCTCCTCTATTGCTACTGGGGATGCTGCCAATTGCCGCCGCTGTTGTTGCCTTTTGCCGTTTGCCTGCGCCAACTCCACAACTGAGCTGAGAGAGGGCGCTCTACGTAAAGCCAACTGAAGTGAGAGAGCGAGCGCCAGTGAGCGCGCGTGAGAGAGCGTGTCGTGAGTATATCGCTATGTGGTGGCTGTGAGCAGCAGGCAGTAAGCGGTGCCACAAGTGAGCAGCCTGAGAGAGAGAGTGAATTCATTTCAATTCGTAACGTCAACGTAATCGCACGTATCGCGCAATCGTCGTGGTGTCGCGCAACTGCATCGAAAACGAAAAACGGTTAATGGCGAATTTTATCGCGCCAAACGAATAATATTCGGCAAACACATTGAACGAAAGATCGCACGTTCGAGCGAGATCAAAAGTGTGTGTGTTTTATGCGGGAAGTTTTGTAAGCTACACTCAAGTGAGTGCCCGTGATTGTGACTGTGAGTGTTTTGTTTGAGTGCTTCGAATGTTTTGCTGCCGACAGCAAAAACAACAATAAGAACCTAACAACAACAACAACAGCTAGCAATAACAATAACAATAACAATGCCGCAATGCTGCGATGCTGAGAAGTGATGATGTTATGATGTTGTTGTTATTGTGAGTGGAGCCAAGAGCACCAGCAGGATATTTGAAACGGTGTGCGTGTGCGTGTATGTGTATCTGTATGTGTATGTGTGCTTGCTTGCGTGCACTGCGGCACCACAGGCAACATTATGTGAAGTGTTCAATTTAATGAATAAATGAATATACGCGCACACACACACACATCCACATCCACACAAATACACATGCAGCTGGCAGCAACTATGAAATATTGACGTGCAGGACGCAGTGCAAACAAAACAGCAGCAACAACAACAACACAAAAAAACTGAGACTCAACTGAATAGCGATAAGGTTACAGATGCCCTAAACACACACACACACAGGCAGGCTTAAAAAGGATACGAAGGAGTATACAAGGCTGTAACTGGATACATGTTTACTCATAAGAAGGCGCTCAGTCTCTGTCCCTGTCTTCGAGCAACGTTGCCGCAGTGCAGCAGACAACAAGAACAAATAACGCCAACGCGTAAGTAGCTGCCGCCTTGCTTACCACTATAATAAGACACACTCACTCTCTATTTCTATCTCTCTCACTCTCTCGCTCCCTCTCACACACTCTCTGGGTGGACATTTGTGACCAAAGACAAAAGGGAACTTAGCAAAAGCGTTGACAGTGGTCGCTTCCTGCGCCGCTAAGTATGCAATTCTATTTTAAGCGCACTGCAAAGTGCAGCCAAAGTAGGTGAAGTGGAGTGCAAAGCGTGTGTGTGTGTGTGCAAGTGGGAAGAGTAACTACCACACACACACACACACACAGTCACACTCGCATAGCGGACAGTTGGACATACAAAACGTATTCAAGTGTAACTAAAGACGACCAATTCACAAACAAACAAACAAGCG
Source organism: Drosophila sulfurigaster albostrigata (assembly GCF_023558435.1). Taxonomy (NCBI): domain Eukaryota; kingdom Metazoa; phylum Arthropoda; class Insecta; order Diptera; family Drosophilidae; genus Drosophila; species Drosophila sulfurigaster. The sequence goes on along the minus strand of NC_084883.1, from coordinate 25,885,406 downwards.
GACGCCAGCGAACCATGAGACCAAGGAGGCGCGAGAGACCGAGACCTAAAGACCACAGCGAACAGGGAACAGCGAACAGGAGACGATGCAGGGGCAGAGCGGGGTCAACTCCGATGCGACAGACTGAGCGAATGACTGACTGAATGAGCGACTGAATGACTGCATGTCGCTCGCTAATGTTTATTATGAAAAGCGTGCCCTTTTTGAACGCCATCGTGTATTTCCATTTTTATTTATTTTTTGTTTTATTTTACGATTTCGGTGCTGCATGTGTATTTTGTATTTTGTATTTTGTATATTTTTGTTTTTCTTGTCAGCGCGCGCGGCACGATTGCATTTGAGTTTTTGGGGTGGATTGGGCTGAGGAGGGTGAGGAGGGTGAGAGGGAGCCCTCATAAATGAGAGCGACTGCGTCGGTGGCACTTAATGCATTGATAAAGAGATGCAACAACAACGAGAGTATGAAACATGCCACAAACGAGGCGACGTTCGCGCAATTACTGTTATAATTTGAACATGTAACCGTTATTCAAATTCAAATTCAAATTCAAATGCGTACTGCAATTAAACAACCCCCCAAATGCGAGGGTTACCACAAACTTATCAGTTCAACACTTTTGCTATCTCTAACCACACACACACACACAAAACACTCACACTCCCACTCTATTAATAAACGTTCTGAATGAATGAATCACCTTGACATGAGGCCCCCAAAAATGGTGACCATTAACTTCGAGCCATAAAACAGAAAATGTGACACCAAAAACAACAATCAGTGGGATACCAATTTGTTGAAAAATTATAAATTTGGATATGAGAAAACTATTTGGTTGATGGAATTTTAAAAAGTGAGATAATTGAGGGATTTGTGAAAATATGTCAACGATTAAGTAACACAAAGTTAAGACTGTTACGGTCTCTTTAGCAGAATAGAAAGATTAAATTACCATCCAGTTTATTTGATGATAAGTTATTTATTTACAGCTTCAAACATGAGATTGAATTTCATGACGAATCGATTGTACATTGCTAATGTTATTTGCTTTATGCGATTGAATTTCACTCTAAATGTGAATTCCTTTCATCCAAAATTCACTCTTGAGTTGTAATTGAATTGTCAACCAACAAAAATATTGTGCCACTAATTTGCAGCAATTAAGAATGATTTGAATTGGACAGAATGTAAATTGAGCCGCTACATCAATCGATTAATTTACTTAAAAGTCCAATAAAATTGTGTAACATTAGATCAGAAATCAATGATCCCATTTTAAGTAATTGCAATTTGGCCAAAAAGAGAAGAAGCGGGTATTAATTTAGCGACCCTCGTATGTAACGAGTGGGAAACAAACAATCGCCAATTGGCATATAATGATCCCCTTTCAAAAGTGGCAGTCAGGCGGACGGACAGACAGACGGACGGACGGACGGACAGACAAGCTGACAGAACCAGCAGCGACATTCAAAATAATTCTCAGGCCTTGACAAATGCATGGTAATGATTTGAACGAGTAATACTCACACTTTTTTTGATATTTGGCTTTCATTTCACTTCTTCGTTTTTTTTTTTTAACAATTTACGCGAGCTGTTACCCTTTCCAAGTCGAAGTTCCTGTCATACGTTCTCACACACAGAGTAATAACAATAATACAAGAACATATACATATATGGAGACTCGAGAGGAGAGGCGGCGGCTAGTCATAATTTTAGGGGTTGTATAGAGTGTATTTCTGTTCTCCTCCCTACTAGATTACAGCTGTTGTTTCTAGCGTTCTAGCAAACAAGGGTTTGGTTTCAGGACAGTGTCAGCATACCTCGAACCCGAATCCGAACGAACACACAATATCCATGGGAACGGGAAGAGGGATGAGCATTGAGTATTGAGAATGGGAATTTCGGAAGGCGAATGGGAATGGGAAAAGATGGAAAGGAAAGGAATGGGATTGTAGGAGCATCGAACATCTTTGACTCCTGCGGTGATTAATTGTCATTTGAGCACAACTTGAAAGACCAAAGACCAGAAACGCATGTTACAAGTAAGACGAGCCCGAAATATTCTGGGGACTGAGACGTTGACAGAGAGCATAATACTCTTACCTAGATGAAGCGGGGCATTTGGGTTCATAGGCTGCGACTTAACATTGGATTAGATGTCGATCATCGATACGCGCAACAAAAAGAAATGAATTCAGAAAAGTAGGTAGCTGATAGGGGAACACCTAGAGGAACCATCATAAATTGTTGGCTTAGAAAATGGGCATTAGAATGCAACGTTGATATGCTAGATAACTTTCATGCATTATCCGCTCGAGGTAAGCGTATTAAGTAAGGGTAGAAAGTTGTTTTACTTTTACTACAACTTCTTCTGTTTCTGTGTTGGCCAGTGTTCAGCGACAGCTTGACATTGCCACTGAGAGTTTGTATTTGTGTGTGTGTGTGTGGCATCATCATCAGTTGGTCGCCATCGATTTGTTACTTGTTGTTGCTGGGCATCATCATAAATTATTGTGTGTAAGTGTGTGTGTGCCAAATAAGTTTGCGAACAACAACTGCTGCTGACCAGCAGCAGCTGAAACTTTGAGCTACATACGATAGATTGAAAGAAGTTCTCTCTAATGAGATACAAATGATAAGAGTCATCAGATGTTCAGTTCTTTGTGGGTTTGTGCCACTTATTTAACTGATGGCATAATAAATAATTTGCTTATTGCATGCATATGCTCGCTCTTTGCATCTCGATCTCTCGCTCTCTACGTCTGTCTCTTTCTGTGAGTGTGTTTAATCTATTGTGTTGTATCTTTGTATCTTGTAGCTACACGCGTTCGCAATGTACGATTGCATGTAACAACAGATACGGGACGTCACAGCGCAATCGAGCATAATTCATGGCTGAAACTTTTGTTTCTAATTCAACAACAATTACGCTTAATTAATTTAAAGATGTTTGTTGTGTTTGCTTTCGTTACTGCTGTTGTTGTCGTCATGTCTAATGCCTCTATCTCTCATGAAACTCACAGCTTGCCATCCCATTCAGTTTGTCCTCCTCCCCCTCTGGATGCCTCCCTTCAACTCGCTGTCGAATAAATTTTTGAGCAGTTATGAAGGCTGAAACGGAGGGCGGGTTTCCAAGTGAATGTGCACGTCGTCGCTTATAAATAGATTAATTAAAATCATCTTTAATTGTTTGATTACAAGACAAGCCAGCGTTGGCCCGAAAAAAGCAAAAAGCGAAAAGCAAACAGCAGCAAGGCATTGTTGCCTCTGCCTTGGCTCTATAATATACTTTAGAGAGTTAAAGTGTGTGTGTGTGCGAGTGTGTGGGCAAAATGCGCAACATGTGAATTCCACATGCGGCAGCGATTGCCACAGTAACCATCAGTAACTAGAAGCTGAATCGGAGGCAAGAACATTGCCAAGCAGCACGGTCCCTTGAGTTCTGAAGATTTCATTTGTGCTACAGATGTTCAGAGATTGTACAACATAACTACACACACTCTGACACACACACACACATGCACACACGCACACTCAGAGCACAAAAGTCACACGCAATTGAAGCAGCGGCATCTGCCAGATACACTTCAGTTTCAGCTTCAGTTTCTCTGCTTCATCTTCAGGCAGTCGCGTAGTAACTGCCGCTGAATTTCGAGTGGCATTTGATTTTAGTGTGTAGTATACTCAAGTGTGTGTGTGTGCTCCAGAGGCATAAAAATTATTGCTGGGGTCTGAGTCAGTCAGTCATCAATTATTTTATAGAATGCTCACTTGTTTTCTGCTTGTAGTACTCGCATTGTCTGAGCACACACACAAACATACATATATATAACATAGCTCTGTCCCTCTGTCTCTAGTTGTCTGTCTGTCTTTCTGTTCTGTCCTCTCATCTGTCGTCAGTGAAGTTTTGAAAGTTCTTTGTGGCACACAGGAAGGGCTTCGGCGTCAGCTTCAGCTTTAGATGCAGCGTCGGTGGCAGCCGCAATAGTTGTGAAATTAAATTGAATGCGACGCAGATTATCCCACGCAATCTTTCATTCATTCATTCATTCATGCTAGGAAGCACTCCTCCGCCAAAGTTGAGAAATCATCAAAAGTTCAGGCGGAACTTCAGCATCCTCCACCAGAGAGTTCCATATTCCATACAATATAAGATGATTATATGCTCACGCAATCTCCCTCTTTCGTATCTGGCTATAAATCTAAAGCACTCGTCTGTCTCTCACTTGTCTGTCAGTTCAGTTCACTTCTCCGCCTTCATCGCTTGGCGTGCCAAAATCAATGCAAAGTAAAGTTCTTTTTTCTGTCTTTTTTGTATGTATATGTCTTTGGCTTCCAATAAATAAAATCCATTCGATTACAAAGTGCACACAATGAAATGCCGCTGATAAGCGCTTTACACAATCCATTTGGCCTACTTCACTTCATTAAAAATCTATTTAAAATGTGCATGGAACCAACGCACACAAAAAAATGTACAAACTGATAACGTCATCGGACAACTGCGTGCTGCGAATCTCGAATTTAACGAGTCTGTGCCACATTTTGATTAATCTTCTCACAATACGCGCCTGCCGACAATTTTAATAGCCATTTTGTGTCTGATATATGCCATTATAATTGTCATAAATTTCATCATTACGTGGAAATTGTTGTGGGAAGCTGATACACAAATTTGGCAAGGATGTCGCACACAACTTCAGGTTGAGGCACATGCGAAAATAATGTGAGTAAGCTCGACAGAGAGACACTTGAAATCGGCAATTAAATGTGTGAAGTTTGGGAATGTGAATACATTTCTAAATGTCAACATTATTGCCAAATTTAACAGCTCTTGTTTTAATAGAATTTGAGAACATGTATTGTAATTGACTTTGGGATATATAATGTAATAAATTACAATAAACAAAGTGCGTTAGAAAGCTACAGTAGAATATGCTCGACTTTGAGATACCCGCTACCTATTATCAATAAATAAACCCGAAAAATACTGAATTATGATATATCAAAATGTATATTTGGTATATCGATTTAACAAGTATTGTCAAATGAAGGCGAAAGAATAGATCTATCTACCTTTAGTTTATTAAATCTACATACATATTTGTTCATACGGGCAGACGGACAGACAGACAGAAAGCTAAATCATCTTGGCTTGGTCAAAGAGGATTCCTACTGCCTGTAGACATAAAAGTGTAAAACCCTTCAATCCCATTCCAAATGAATAGTAAAATAGTATGGAACATCAAGTTTCGAAACATATTTAATAAAACAAAAATTGTGAAATTGTAATTTGAATTCCTTTAAAAAATGTTGCCAATTTTAGCAGTTCTTGCTCTAATAGTTTTCGAGATGTCGTTATTATTAGTTGCGGACAGACAGGCAGACGGAGCTCTACTTTAAGCTGAATACTTCTGCTCATTTAATACATACATTGACACTCTTTAAGTACATCCTTTTTCCCTGTCCGCATAACGTGTATAATTAAGTTTCATATTCACTCTTTAATTACATTTGTATCTTATTAAGCACAGCAAATTGGATGATAATTATTTTGCTAGAATTATCTAACACAAGCACACTAACACACACAGTGCAGTGAGCTATCAAAATATCACACTCAGCTGAGCTTAGACAAAGGATTTAGTTGTTTATAGTTGCTGTATTTCGCTTTTGTTCACTCTCACATATTAATTACAAATGCGACTTCGATTTACTATCAGAATTGTAGTTTGGAGCAGAGATTTGTGCTGTTAACATATCGATTTGGAGGAGGCTGCTGATGCCACACCTCGGGGCAACAGAAAATGTAATTTCGTTAAGCAGCCTAGCAAATATGATAGATACAATGCATACAGGCGATGAATGCGCTTATAGAATGTGCTGGACCAGAGCGTTCGTCAAACAATGGTCTAGACAAATCGAAAACAAAACGAAACTTCAATATCCACAGCTATAATTGAATGCACACAAACAACAAAACGCTGAGTATGTGTGCATTACCATAGGGAATACTATTATTATCTGGTCAGTTACAAGAGAAGGGGGGAAAGGGGACACACACTCGCTTAGCTAGCTGGAAGAAGAATATTGACAGACACTCAAGTGTCCACAAGCACCCTGTAAATCCAATTGAATTACGCATAAAAGGCGCTTAAAGCAAAAGAAATGACAGTCGTGACGACGAACACGAGGATGACGACGACGATGGCGATGAGGATGACGATGACGATGACGACGGCGATGATATGATAGAGACAAGATAGAGAAAGAGCGGAAAGAGTCGAAGCCGCCTATCAAATATATACGAGCATTATTATTTCCTTTTAATTTCTGATTACCCGATATTTTATAGCCTGTGTGTGGAGCATGCTAGCCCACGACGATGTTCACGATGATGTGAATGATGATGATGATGGGCTAATCATAATCACATTTCACATACACTCTAACATTGAGCATTTCCGCAACATTTACATATCGACTTTTAACTTATGCGCCTTTTAATAGCTGTCGTCGTCATCGACGTCGTGTCATTAAAAATGCGACTGGGAATCGTATCAAATGGGAACGGGTTGAAGTTGAGTTTAAGCTTATGCATGATTAATACATAATTACATAGGTAAACGCATAAACTCTGCGTCGCAGGTACAAAACAATTCATAGTAGAGAGTTCTGTTGGACATTTTAATGGTTTGGGCCAACACACACACAGAACTCCACAACTAATAACATTTAAGAGACATAAGACAAAAGACAAACGACACGATAAACGACACTGAAAGTCTGTAGACAAAAGGCAGAGTTCCCACCAAGGCACGTCCTGCCTATCGGAGATTGTAGAAGAGGTGGTCATGCCATCGTACCGTCTCGTATTCATACTCCTCTACTCTGAGTACTCGCACTCGCACTCGCACTCACACTCACACCCGCACTCATAGCTGTTATTAATATTTCGATTAGGTAGCAGCGATTCGTAGAACTTGACACATGACTTGCATAACTAATAAGAACACATTTTGTAACTTGTGGCCTATTGTCGGTTGCCCTACACACAACGCAAGCAGGCAAGCAAGGCTCTTGGCCTCAAGGCATATCGATTCAACTTTCGCCTCAGACAAAATCAACTGATTGATGACAAGACTTGACTCCATCAAAATGTAATCGAAAAGCATCACAAAACAAAATTGTGTGGCCATCATATGCCTTGAGTGATGATATTAAAATTTAGTGCGCTATTCATTAGGTAGATGTAAAAAAGAATTAAATTTTTGATGAAAATGTTTTTTCGGATTGGGTTTCCAGCTCTCAGAAGAGCATGTTTTTTTAAGTATGACAGTTCAGTGAACTACCAATTGAGATTTTTTTAAGATTTTGTTTTCTTTTTGATGTTGTAAGAATAGAATGCAAGATGGTTTTTCTGAGCCCATTAAAAATGCATTTTCTTTGTCTGTCTGAGTTTTCTTTCGTTGGTAAAAGATGGAGAATACTTATAAAGTATTAGTTAAAGTCAAAATCACTATGAGATGTCTATAAGTAGATTGTTGTTATAAATTATGTCATTATGATTTATGAATTGAATTAAATGCTTTCCAATGTTAGCAAACAGTTCTGATTTCTGTAAAGACATTTCAAATTCAATTAATTTATTTACTTTGGTGATATAGAGAAATTTAGCATCGTCAAGTTAATGTCAAATGAGTTGCCAATAAATTGTAATTAAATAAATACATTTCTCAAACTCTAATAACAAAGTAAAACACAATTGCTTTATAAAGTGTCTTTCGCTGTGCTTTTTAGAATAATAATAGCAAAGTTATCAACTTGAATTTAATTGCATTCAAGGCTAAATGTATTAATTTGTCTAATAATAATACATATTTAAATACAATTGTATTCTAATCTGCCTTTAGCTGAGTTGAAATAACTTAATTTGTCAAATGATGATGTTACAGACAAATACTTAAACACTATGCAATTACCTTTTAAACTGAGCTTCAATAAATTAATTTGTGTTGTAATAATAACAAATTTAAATACCTAAATAAAATAGCACTCGAAACTGTCGCTGAGTTGAGCTACTTGTTGAAAATACTTAGTATTTTGTATATAAATTGTGCTGTCTCAGTGGCAGGTGATTAATAAGTCGCATTGACGGCACATAATTCAATGTTGGGCATAATGATTATTAATGAACAAACTTGTGGTTTATGTGCTTATGTCTCTTTGTTACTCTGTGTATGTGTGTGTTTGTTAGTTGGAGTGTTCCTTTGAAGATATAAACACTTTAGTCCATTCATGGACACTTTTAGTAGTGTCTCCACTCTTGTGGTTTTGCCAAGTGGCGTGCAAATTGCATGCCAGCAGCTTGGCTAGAGGCAATTCGAGTAGTATTTGAAGTACTCGTGTGGAATGCAATTGCAAGTGAAGTGCCGGTAAAAGCCATTTAAATGTATTTCTTATCTGACTTTACAGATCGTCGTTGTGACATCAACGTAATCCATCTGCAGCTAATGCCAGCACACAACAGCAACACCAACAGTCGCAGCAACATTCTCAGCAGCAGCAGGTGCAGTTGTTGGTGTACAGGAAACGAAGAGGAACGCAGGACAAGACAAAAACAACGACGTGCTTTGCAGTGATAAAAAAACAAACACACTCAACACACACTGACAACGAATTATAAACGACGAGTCAAGAGAAGAGCAACAGCAACAAAAAGAACAACGAAGCATGACGTCGACGTCATTGTCATCGGTGATTAATAAAGCCGGAAATGTGATTGTAGTTTTAGTGAGCCTACAGCTAATATGGCTAACATTAGCCGGCTGTCGGGAGCTGCCACTTGGCATTGATTATGGCAGCATGTCCGCCTCCATAGAGGATGTCGACGTCATCGACACACAGGTCACCGAGGAGAGTGCATCACCGCATCGAACTAATCTCGATGCCGCACTCAGTGGCGAGGATAACAAATCAGCTGGCAGCGCATCCGGCGCAGCAGCAGCAGGAGCAGCGGGAGTAGCTGGAGCTGGCACCTTGCTGGAGGAGTTCAATGGCGGCAAACTGAGTGCAGCCGAGGCGAGCAACACGCTGCCGATCTTCCTCAGTGAGCCGGAGAGCGTGTTTGTGGTGAAAAATCGACCGGCGGTGCTCAAGTGCAAGGCGTCGCATGCGTTGCAGCTGCACTTTAAATGCAGCGGCAGTTCACAGCCACCGCCATCGACGCACGACAAGCACGTGGATCCGCATACCGGTGTCCACATGGAGGAGGTGACTGCCACCATACATCGCGATCTCGTCGATGAGTACTTTGGCAAGGGGCCCTTCAAGTGCGAGTGCCAGGCGTGGTCGTCGCGCGGCGTGGTCAAGAGTCAGGCTGCCACGGTGCACATAGCATGTGAGTATACCACAAGGGGCGAGGGGGAAGTGTAGGGACGCAGTGCACTGCGCGAAAATGTATGAGCACAATTCAGGCAGAACCAGGAAATTCTTTAACTTTTATTTTAAAGTTCAAATTTTGAGCGAAATTGTGTTTCAAGAATAACATAGAATTTGGAAGTGAAATAATTAAGTAAATCTTACATCTATCGGAAAGAATAAATAGAACTGATTTCTGCAAATAAATTAAAGTAAAATATTCAAGCTAGCATAATATGTTAAAGTAAAAAACAGAATGAAATCTTTTTGTATTTCTATTTGAGTGAAAGATTTTTGCTTAGCTAAACATAGGTTAATTTACAGACTTCGTTTAAAGTTTTTGTATAGAGTTCAAAATCGAATTTAGAAAATATTAAATTATACAAACAAATCTCAATTTTGTAATTAGTCTATCAGCAATCATATTAAAGTGGGGAATTATTATTGGTTATGTAAAGAAAACAAGTTTGACGACCAATTAAAATGGAAAATGTATTAGGCAATTAATTATAAAAAAAAATTTAGCTATAAGCTAACATTTTTAATTACATTCCATAAAAGAAATTAATTTATAGTATTAGGAACAGATTAAAATTGATTTACATATATAAGTTTAAGTGAAATATTTAACTATTTACTTGTTTATTAGGAATTTTCTTATATCGTAAATTATCCAGAACAAACAGGATTTTTTGTTAGCTTTGTGGCTTTCTTGATTTGTATTTATTGTGCTTATATCAGGCTTTTTCATGTTATTGATAGAATTACTATTGCTTGACAAAGAACACAAATAAACTGGTAAAACTAGCAAGATAAAAACCAACAAACAATTATACAATATTTGCAATTCAACAAAGAAAATAAAATCAGAAATTGAGTACAGATCGTACAAATTCAAGTCCAAACAAATCGATTGATGAATTTTTGGGGAGCTTCGATGATTATTCATTGCTCTTAGATCAAATGTAAATAGCAATATGTTGAATTTCGGTTTCCAAGAAAAACAAATGAGTTAATCAAATTAAATGAAAGCAAGTTAAGATTTTTGTGTAAATATGTATCTGATAAAATAATGATTTTGTGTTTTGAATTATTGCAATGCATCATATTGATTGTATGTAGATTTTTCTTTCTGTGTAGCGAATAAACTTATTTATGAATATGTCGCATTTTTTCTCTCTCTCTCGTTTTTTCCACCCCTCTGTAGACATTCGCAAGTCCTTTGGTCAGTCGCCCACATCGCTGCGCCTCGAGCTGGGCAGCCGGGCGGAACTGCATTGCGAGCCGCCCGGCGGTTTTCCGGAACCGAAGCTCAGCTGGCACAAGAACAATGCAGTCATCGGTGTCGAGCCAGGCGAGCCAGGCATCACTGTGGCCGGCAGCAGTCTCACCTTTCGCCAGGTTGCGCTGCAGCATATGGCCAACTATAGCTGCAGTGCGGAGAACATTGCCGGCAAACGCGTCTCCGACTCGGCTGTGCTCATTGTCTATGGTCAGTACACGAATTTTTGTGGTCTACACACACACACGAGTGTTGCCCACTCACAAACTCACACACTCACACTTCTCTTTACACTTCTCCCCTCTTGCAGTGAATGGCGGCTGGAGCGCCTGGAGTCCGTGGCGTGAGTGCAAGTGCAGTGGAAAACCGAGTCAGGGACGCAAGCGAACGCGCACCTGCACCAATCCGATGCCCTTGAATGGTGGCGCCCAATGTGCTGGTCCCCAGATCCAGAAGTCCGCCGACTGTGCCGCCTGTCCAGGTATGTGAAACGCTTCTTTTTTCCTAGTGGTTGTGGCTACCCACAAATTGTGTGCACTGTGCGGCATTTGTGGGCGCTTCTGGCAATGTGGGCGTTCTCCTCCACCCTCCACCCTTCACCCTTCACCCTCCACATTTCGAGGGCGTCGCCCACTTTGCGTTTTTGGCAACTTTAAAGTGTGACCGTAATTGAAGTGCCAACAACAAAATTGTCAATTTAAATGTCGCTTCTCTCTCCCCCCTGCTGTTGAGTGTTGCCTGTGGGAACGGCGCCACCTGCGTCCCTGTGACCCCAGTTTCCAGCTCCCTCAACCTCCTCCCTTCCACCTCTGACACTCTCTGCCGGATTTGTTGAAAACGACGCACATTTTTCACACCAGGCAACGAGAAACTGCTTTGCTGCTTTGTTGCTTTACTGCTTTACTGCTCTGCAGAGCTGCGACAGCAAAACAGAGGCCAATACAAAGCAATGTGCCGCAAAAGTTCAAGGGGCGCTCCAAAATAAAAAAAGGAACAAAAGCGTAGCACACAAAATTTAGCACGTCGCTATATACATACACTAACTGTCAGGTAGATACTGCTAAAGTTGTGGAGCAGTAAGGAAAATATGGTCGATAGACAGTTGTTGATTTGATAATTATGGGGGAAGTAAGTTTATGGTAATTGGGGCAGTAGTGAAGACCATTGATAATTAGTGAAGGGAATGGGTTTTAAAGATAACTACGATTTTACTTTTTGAGTCACTGCAGTTACGCTTAAATAGAAAATTGGGTTGTAGGAGTTGACGAGAAATGTAAAATCATGTGGGAGTTAAGAAAGTTAAAAAAAAGTATATAACATAGTTGAAAAACAAAAGTTCTACAAAAGTTGTCAACAGACAGTCAATACTATAATTTAACGAATCAGGTTGCTCATTTGGGTTAATAATTAGATCATAATTAGATCAGGAATGTGAAGGGCAAGTTATTAATATTAGTATATATAAATAGTGCTTGGAGCATATATTTTAGAAGCAGATTGTTGAAGGGAATAGAGTAAAATTCTTTGAAATTATGCACTCAGAAAAAATCAGTACAATTCGTTCTACAAAATAAAATATTCAGATCAATCTCGTTTTGATCTACAACTTTCTTACATTAAGAATTGCTTATTTAAAGTTTTTACCCCCGAATTCTTTATTTAAGAATGAAAGTATTTGATTTACCTCTTAGTGATCAATTTAACAAAATTGGAAAGTAGAACAAGACTAAGCAACAATTCGTTTATGACTTTCCTTTTGTGTAACATATGAGATATAGACTGGAAGTTGTTAAAGTTAACATAGAATTCGATTAAAAAGTGAGTGTATTATATCCAAGCGTAGTTATAGAAAGCAATAAGAGCACAAAGAGGCTTTTTATTTTATCTCCAAATGCAATAGCCAATTGGCTTTTATCAGTATGTTCCCAACATTCGCTTACACAAGCCATTAGAACAGTCTATTACATTTTACATGGACTCGAAATAGTCGGGCATTACGCACGATAAAGTCGTAATGCCGCATTTTGAAAGCGGAGTGTAATACATTTTTGAGTGAGCGCTGAGTATTTCATTTAAAACACGCATTCGACTGCGGCTGCTCTTGTGGCTGATGGTGCCTTTGAAACGCGACGACAGATATCTCCACATGTACGATATATACAATATAGTATATACATATATAGACTCTTTCGTAGAGATGGATAGATTGGACTTGCTGTGTTGGGGAAGAGAAGAGGAGGAGAGGGAAAGGGACCCCGGGGGCGTCTGCTGGCGGCATACCAGAGAGAGAGTCAGAGAGTCACAGTCACAGGCACTGACTAAATGGTGACAAAAGCATTGAGGCGGAGCAAGGGCAGGGACGCAGTTTTGGGCACCGGAATGGGAAGAGATTGAAGAATTGGAATTGGGATGCACAGGCGAATGGACAGACAGACAGAAGGACGGTCGCTTGGTTCGTTGGTTCGTTGGTTGGTTGGCTGGTCGATGGGGCGCTCTTTTTGACAGACGCACGGGCGGCATGTGTTTGAGACTCTTCACTTTTATTCATGTAAATTTATTGTATTGCACATTGTATTGTAGTGCTCGCACACAGACACACACACACGCGTACACACGTATACACTTATACACACGCAGGCTCACAGCGGGCACAGCAATGAGCAATTGTTGACAGACATCCCGGTAGCAGCATGGATGAAAAAGACACGAGGGGGACGATGCTGACGGTTGGGGGACGATGCTGTTGAAGAAGCAATAGCAATACACTTCAAGTGGGTGGCACTGTAGAGTGGGGAATGAGGGAGGAGGTCGCTGCTGCTTTTTTCTATGAAAAGTGTGTCATAAAATTAATTTTAAATTTCGCTTCGGTTTCGCTTTTTTTTCTCTCTTCTTTCTTTCTGTTTTGTTGTTGCTGTCGCTGTTGTGGCGTTCAATCTACATCTTATGACTTTTCATCCCCATGGAACGGTGTCAACCTTATGGTGCTTCATCTACTCCGACTGCCTTGAATTTACCTCGATGCTGCTTCTGCTGCTGCAACGCCCACAACGACGCCTGTGATTACGCTGATGGTGCCTGCTGCCTGCTGACTACTGCCTGATGCTGACAACAACAGAGGACACTCAAATTGTGAGCGCTGATGGATTTGACATTTCGTCGAGTAAGCGCAGTAAGTTGATTCAAACGCCTGACAATGTGCATCTCATTCAAAAATTCGAAAAAAGACAAAAGGGGAGGAATGGCAAAACGGGGGTGGAGGTGTGGTAGATTTATCAAGTATACGAGTAGTGTTCAATATGGCATTGTTTGGCAGCCGTTAAAGTTGAATGCTTAACGAGCCAAAGCCTGAAATTGTTAGTTGGATAGGGTCGCTTGGTCGGGGGTTGGGGTTGCGCTTTACAATTCAATAAACAATTGTGTTAAACTGAGCCGAAGGCCGTAACATCATCAGCAACGACAGCATCACATCCTGCTCCAGCGGACCATGGAGTTATTCATGTATTCAAAGCTGTTAAGCTCGAGTCTGTTACTTAGTTTTTGGGGCAGTCGACAGAGAGAGTTGGAGAGTATGCTAGCTTGGTGACGTCATTGTTGACTGCGAACAGCAACTTAAAAATCACTTACCACGATTTACGCTGTCTGATTCATGCAACAGTCTGGCGACGACCCTTCGCAAGGCAACAGGATGCGTCCCTTTTTCATATTACAAGGAATGCGAACGAATGTGCGAGTGTGTGTGTGTAGCCAAGTGATGATGGGGCAACGACGACGCCGAAGACGTCGTCGACTGTCGACTTGGGGGTGGTTTTTGGGCTGCTCGAACAAAAACAGGAAGTGGCAAATGCCGATGTTATACTATATACTATATGCGAGCCTAGGCATACATCTTTTTAGCCAACAACATGCACAATTTGCGCTTTTTGTTTAGTTTTCGGACTTTCCTTTCCCCCTCCTGAACAACAAACAAAGCAGAGTGAAAAAAACTGGGCAAAAATTGAAATAAATGAAGCAAAATGCGAAAATAGAAAAGCATTAAAATGACAATCACTTTTACTCACACAACATAGAAGAGAAGAGCAGACAACAGCAGAGTTTGGGGGAAGCGCCTCTCTGTTAAATATGATGAGAACATTTGAGTGGATTGCTCTCGCCCATGGGGAAAATAGGCTCATTTGTGGGCCCTTGATGGCCATAAATATTGCGTAGCCTCTATTTATTCAGCGTTCAGCGTTCGAAAGGTGCCATAATTGCGACGCATCTATTAGCCAAAGCAATGCTATAAAATGTAATGCCAGACCGCCCTAGAAGCGACTCAATCTCTGGTGTGTGTTGTATGCCACATGCAGGCACGCACGTATGGCAGGAATATATTCCCTCCAAATCCCATTCCGGGACGCGTCTCCTTCTGGCTGCGCTGTTTGTGATAAATGGCATTTGGGCATGCCGCTGTCGGGAATGTGTGCTAAATCATGTTAATATGACTTTTGATTTCTAAACTGCCTTTCTTCTTATTGTTGTTGTAGTTGCACGCTGGTCCTCGTGGAGCGAATGGAGCATCTGTTCCGCGGAATGCATACAAGTGCGTCGCAGAAAATGCCTGACACATGCCACTGGCAACGGCAACAGCGATGTGGCAGATGAAGCCGGCGAGCTGCTGCCTGGAGGTGTGGGCGCCGCAGCCCTAAGCAGTCTGGGAAGTAGCAGCGATGGCGCCACGAGCAGCGATACTAGCAACAACAACAACGGAGATGCTGATGGTCCAGGATATAGCAAATCATTGTGCGCCGGAAAAGACATACAAACGGCCGAATGCCGTGGAGAGCAGTGTCAGATTGGCAAGGATGGTAAGTGTGCTTATGACAACGGCAGAAAGTCGGTCTGTCTCTCCTGTCCTGTCTGTCCTGTCTGCCACTCCGTTCAGGCAGTCAGTCAGCAACAAAGTAGACAGTTAGACAACAATAACAATCACAGTGGGCACGACAGTCGCAGTCACAGACAGAACACAACCGACCACACACACACACACACACAGACACAATGCCGAGCACTCAGCTCTGATTGTCACAATGGAAAATTAACCAAGTGCATTTTGTTTGTGCATATCCGTTGCCCTCCCCCCCCGGCTCTTAACTCGAACCCCAAACCCTCGACATAAAAAATGGTAAAATAAATCAAGAGACCAGGCCACTCTCGTTCAGCACTTGTTTGGTTGGCCAACAACTCTCAACCCCGAAAGGGTCGCAAATCAATCGCAGCCCCCAATCGAGATTAAGAATTAAGCGTGAGTTTGGCCAATGTTTATGTGCTTTGCCAGATAATTAGGCAAGTGACGACAGCTGAACCACTTTTCCTCTTTTCCCCCCCGTGCTGACTGACTGACAAGCACTTTGAAGCTTTTTACGTGTTATTGTTATTCTTTGGACTCGTCTGCGTCGTCTGCAAAGCAACCTCCAACTCTCAGTTCAATTTGCCAAAAACAGGGTAGAAATAGCAAAAGTGCGTGGGCGATTGGAACCCAAATCAAACATAGTTTGAGGGTGAACGATTGCGGTCCATTGGGATCAATTATATGACTGTCACAGTGCGTAATTGAAAGGATCAACTTGGCATTTTGCCCACCATTCGCACTTAATTATACCCTCTACTCAAGCAGCAGCGGGTGTTTCAGCAGTAGATTTCTATCTTTATTGACAGTCCACAAAAAAAGTTTCACACAAATGAAAGTCAAAAGTCCTGCCGGCTGTCTGTCTGTCTGCGCTTTAGAGTGCATGACACTCGGAGATTAAAAGTGATAGACACTCCAAGTTTTGCATGTGGGCTACATTAAACCATAAGGATATCAGATTTCATTTCAATTTTTGATGTCACACTTACAGAGTACATAGAAAAGGGGTGTTGGCTATATACTTTTTGGCATTTGTAACACTGAAACTTGTTTCAATTTATTTACAAATTGAATTTTTATTGGTTACTTATGATAAAAGTAAACCATGGAATAATTTGATACTTTTTATGTACAATCAAACGTCCTGAAGTCAAGAATAAAATCTTTGATCAAGATTATATAATGTCATAATTGAACCAAGAAAGTAAATTCTTAGATCGAGATCTAAATTCTACAAAATCAAGATTTGCAATCGACTTTTCAATCTAGATTTTTTCTCTGTGTGTACTTTAGTTAAAGTCTCACTTTTTCAATGCTAAACTTTATACCGAGTATTGTAATCTTTTTCCTAGGGTATTTCCCAGTCGAACCTATTAAGCTCACATACTGAATTTTTTTCGGGTTACATTTTTTGTCGTTATTTGATTGCAGTTGAAAAGTTTCTGCGAATGAAGAGTGACACTTTGTTGGTTTTTTGACTTGAGCCTTTGGCTTATATCCTTGCCATTATATTACATTCACCTCGTTTCCGGTTCCCAATCCGGCTCCGGCACCGGCTCTGGCTACAGCATCAGCTCCAATTGCCCCGGGGCTAATATCCCCCGGGGGCAAGCAACTGTTGAAGCCGAGTCTAAGGCTTTATTATGCGGCTATTGTGGTGGGTGGCTCAGTCGGTCGGTCGGTCGGTGCTCGATGCTCACTGTTCGGTACTTTTGGTAGTTTGATGTTCTCCCCCACTGGTAATCTCTTAGCATGACAAATACGCTTTTGATGTCCCACACAGGAGTCTGGTATAGGAATAGGGAAAAAAAAGTCAACATGCAAAATGCAGAAATGAAAAACGAAAGCGCAAGAAGAAAGAGTCTCAAGTTTTGTATTTTAGTAGAAGGGATGCGCTGAGAAGGATGTTGCCGATGCAGAAGTAGAAGAAGAAGCAGAAGAAGCGGCAGCATCACTGTCGTTGATTTACAGCGAATATAATTGCTCATTTCATACATTGTATAATGCGTCGTTCACAGTGTTTGTCTGTGTGTAATAATCATAATATACACATATACTCTCTTATATTCGTATTCGTATTTGTATTCGTATTCGTTCGTAATTCCTTGCGCTGCAGTGATTCCTTTTTGCTCGGTCGCAGTCCCGGCACAGCGCCAACCAGTCACCGCCAGCGCCACCAACAATGACGACAACAATCACAGCAACGGAAACAAGGCAGCGCAACAATGGCGCTACTTCGACCAAGGGGCGACTATGGCGAGGGAGAGAGCGACGCGACGGGGGGCGACGACAGCGAACAATAATGCGAAATAGACGCCGGACTGAGAGTCTGACTCTCGGGGTAATGGGAATGGACAGGAGAAAGGGGAGACAGAGAGAGAGTTGGGGGATGAGCATACAAACATAAAACATTAAATACAGACATATAAAGAGAGCTGATCCAAGCGGGAGCAACAGTGGATACGGATACGCATGGCTGCTTTGGATTGATGGCAACACAACTTTCGGGATGCGAGGATGCGACCGCATTTGGCTCGCTTCGCATTGGTTTTTGGTTTTTGGTTCTGGTTTTCATTTGGTTGACTCAACGCTTCACAATCTGTGTGTGTGTGTGTGTGTGGGATGCGAAATTTTTGCATGGCCATCATCAGCGTTCAAGAAAAATGGGGGTGCGCAATTTACGCAGCGGCATGAACAACTTTTCTCCATCTTCAACGGCTTTTTTCCTTTCTTTTTTTTCTGTTTAATACAAAAGACAAAGATTGAGATTGGCATGCAGGCAGGCAGTTGACAGAGGACGGAGACGAGGGAGCTCTCCGCTCTGAAAGTGTATATTAAAAACCAAAAATCAGCAGTTTTACTTATCATCCCCGCTTCGTCTTCTCTCCCTCTTCTTCTTTGCAGACTTCGATTGGACACTGTACTTGGGTCTGGCCTTCATCACGGCTGTTTGCTTTGCCTTTGGAGCGGCCCTCATCTGCTGTGCCCGACGCGGCATTCGCGCCAATCCGCACTATAACATGGCACGTTCAGGTAAGTCGAAGGAGACGGAGATTCCACACAACAAGCACGCCAATTTGAATCGCGTATCTTTTTCGTACTCGTTTGCAGTTATGGATGCGGATTACATGCCCGGCGTTGTCGACAAGAAGGAGATGCGCATGCACATCGAGGCCGCCAATTTGGGATACGATTATGTCAATCCCGGACATCGTTATTTACCTGGCGAGCACATCGTCGGCATGGGCATGGGAGTCGGAGTCGGAGTCGGCGGAGTTACCGAACATCATTACGATGTGCCCAATCTGTCGGCCAAGTAAGTTGCAGTTACCCAAACAAAGTTCCTTAATCGATTTATGAAATTACGTAAAGACTTGTAGGGTAACTTAATAGCCTGGGAGAGGGTAAAATACTTTTGTTTTCAAGTGTGTAACGTTTTTAAGAAGACAAAGATTTTACTGTGCAGTAGGCAAGAAGTATCGGGACTGTGGCTTTAACTTCAACAACTTTTATTTATTCTTCTTAATTAGTTTCATATTCCTTAAGGTAATCCTCACTACATGCAATACACAAAAAGTTTTCCAAAAATTTTCAAAATATGCTTAAATTGTATCAGCTAATGAATTCAAGTTGATTTTGGTCTGTCCTTGCAGCCTTCTTAGGTTCTTTAGAATTTGAAGCCTTTTGAATTAAGTTCTAAATATATAAAATTTTCTACCTGGCAAAGAAAACTGATATACAAGTAGAAAGCACAGATTATTAACAGCAACTAAATAGTCAGCATTGAAGTATAATAAAGCATACCGAATTTATTTAAAAACTAACAATCAATTAGAAGAAGAATTTTGAAATAAAAGACAATTCAATTCCAAATATAAATTCACGATTATGTAACTAGTCTCATCTGCGTAAATTTGAGTTAACTTGGATTACTTAATTTGAATACAAGTACTATTATGAAGAAAGTTTGATTCTTTGTCCAAATATTTTGATGAACTTAAATTTGCTAAATATCCAAATAATATTCTAATATATTTAACGACAAAATGAATGTTTTCTCGAAGAAAAATACCTTTATTTTTAAAAGTGTTAAGTTGCCTTCAATAGGTTAGGGTATTTACTGTTCGCTTTGCTTTCAGTTGTTAATTCATTTCACTCTCTTTTGCAGCTATACAAATCCCATTGACGATCTCAGCGGGGATTACCTGTCGGACACAGGCGACTCCTCCACAGCTGACACCTGTAAGTAGCTCCCACACCTCAAAATGGAATTCCTCTTTAACGAAAGTACTTCCTCTCCCCCACAGCCAACTCGACTTTCGATATGAATGCCAAGCTCTCGATACTGAATACCTCGAAGAGCACAAGCTACGAGCTGCTGGGCAGCAGTGGCGGACAACTGCGACTCTATGGAGGCGAACTACTTCTCTTTGTGCCCGAACTGGCCATTGGCAAGCATCTGAAGAAGCATGTGTCGCTGATGCTGCTGAGCGACGAATGCAGTCGCATTGCCTGTGCCACCGAGAGCTCCATTCTGTGCAGCAGTGTGGTGCACTGTGCTCCGCGCAACTACAGCTTTGTGAAGCCCGTGATACTGAAGATCCCGCACAGTCTGTTGTCCCCAGAGCAGTGGCATGTGCACATCTATCATGCGGACAGCGAACACGACGATCTCAATGTGAGCTGGCGACGTGCGGTGTCTGTGGGCGAAGAGACTATCAATACCCCGATGTTTGTGCAACTGGAGCCGACGCATGTTTACATCATGACCGAGCAGCTGGGACACTTTGCGGTGGTCGCTGAGCCGAGGATTCAGCAGCCGGCGATCAAGATGAAGTTGCTCGCCTTCAGTCAGCACACGCCGCCAAGCACCGCCAACTGCAGTCTGCGCATCTATGTGGTCAAGGATTTCCCCAACAGCAAGGATATTTGTGCGAATGTCGAGTGCAAATTGGGTGGCAGTTACCTTGGGGAAAGTGAAGTCTTTGCCTTTGTGCTCAACAGTCGCAATTTGAATATTCGCGTGCGTTCCACCGACGCCGATGCAGCGCCCTACGAACATGCGATTCCCTATCAGCACATCCTAAGCAACAATTCCATATTGCACTGTGAGTTCAGTGTGCGGCAGCGGGATCAACATGCTCTGTGCGTTGACTTTGGCCAGGGCGATGATCTGGACTTTTATACGTTTAGCATTCCCTCACAGCCGCTGGGAGGTTCAGCGGAGGAGTTGGCCTCGACGACGAATACGACGATTTCGATTGATCGCCAGGGCAACTATGTGAACGAGAGCTGTGTGCTGGACTTTGTGCAGCTGCCACATGCCACAAAGCGTCTGATATGCGCCGCCCTCGATCCGCCGCGTGCCGATGAGCGCGATTGGCGGCTGTTGGCGAAGAAACTTAGCACCGATCGGTATATTGCATACTTTGCCACCAAACCCTCGCCCACCGAGCAGATCCTCAATCTGTGGGAGTGTCGGGCGAACAATTGCAGCAACGGTAACGGTAACAGTTCCACGTCCATTTCGCATGCCAACACCATTATGGCTCTGCTGTTGACGCTCAAGGAGATGGGACGTCAGGATGTGCTGGACATCATTGTGGAGACAATTGGACCGCTCTGGATATAGAGCGAGAAACACTGCGAATTATAAGCGAAACAACAACAAAACCGAAAATGTTCATGAGTTGCCTTTTATTTGAAAAAAAATCACTAAAAAAACGAAAGAAATGTAATCGAAAATTGCATCGAAATGAAACGAATTGAAGCAAAGAATTCAAAAAATATGATTATGTAATCAAAGTTTAGACGTAGACATTATATAGACACATTAGTTGATAGATTGTACTAGTTACATAGCAAGAGAGAGATAAGTTAGAAGATGTAGTGAGTAGTGAGTACGATGTGAAATACTACGACTTCGACTACTACTTCTACTACAACTGCTCAAACGAACTCTGTTCCCCATGGGTGCCATGCATTTTTGATACTACAGACATAAGGTAAAGAACGCGTACTCTAGAGTTAAAAGTTATGTATGTGGCTTAGCAAACTTATAGTTTTAAACACTCAAATTCTAGTATTACACACAAACTAAAATATTTATATATACCATATATAGTTATATATATATATTATATATACATATTATGTATGAACGAGTATTGTATATTGTATTTGTAGAGAACCAAGCGATCCCCGATAAGCTCAAGCACACATATAGCCTGCGTCTATATGTGCGTCAAGAAGTTGCAAACTGTTTGCCAAATTGTTGAGTTTCTCAACCGACTCTAGTTATAGCCGATTAACCAGGAATGACATGATTTAGTCTACAACTATACACACGAACTATATAACTGAATGATAAACATTAGACACACACACATATAACGCATATAAATACAACGCATACATAGTCTATGAATTTAGTTGGTAGTTTCATGAGAAAACAAAAAACCAAAAAACAAAACAACAACAACCGAGTAGCTTGTTAGACATACTCAAGTGATAATCTTTGTATTTGTCTTTAGTTCATAAGTCAATAAACTGTCGTTTAAATCGTTAATTCAACAAACAACCACAACAACATCAACCATGAATATTTCATCAAATAATAGTAAAACAAATAACCAAGTTAAACAACTACAAAAACTAATTACACTATAAATATGAATAGAATTTAGCCATAAATGCAACATTCATCATGAACTAACTGAATTGACACAGTTCCGAAAATTGTGCAAATGTTTTGTTTGAGATACAGATAAACGATTTTTTTAACTGCTGTAGTTCTTATGTATTTATATATGATTTAAGTAAATGACAACACAACGGAAAATAAAAATGAATAAAGACGTTACTTACTGTAAAAACATAAAATCACATTTTATTTTAAATATATATTCAAATTAAAATATTTCAAATAGCTGAGTTCAAACCTAACGTTTTTAGTGTTGAACAATGCGCTTAGTAAATTGTCCAAGCTAAGTATAAGCCGAGACATCAACCGAACTGGTTTTAGCAAAGACTAGCTAACATACGTTGAACAATAGATGGCGCTGCTTTGCGGCTTGCGTTGCCACTTTGATTTGGTTCATGCGATAAATAGAAATTGTCGATAATCTATTGGCGGCAATAAGTTTTATTCAAAAATAAACTATTGATTGGACTTAAACGTTATCTCGCTAAGAGTTTGCACGTAACTTAATAAAACCAATACTTATACAACTCTATTAATGCATATCAAGTATATTATTTTTGTATAAATGAAAATTTAAGTAGAATATTTAAAATATTTTCAAGACTTTACAATAATTGCTAAGGTCAATTAAACTTTGAGCGCAGCAATTGAGTTGTTTAAGTGATTCAATACATTTTTCTGAGTAATAGCGCAACACTTGCCACATTTTTGTAGCATATTTTCAAGCAATTGGCATTCGGCATTAATAAGAGAAAATTAAGATACAATTATTAGTTTAAGCAATCAACACAGTCTCATATACCGACAAGCATTTTAACAAGCCGCACTGCAAACGATCCCAACAAATAACAAATCAATAATTTAATGCAACACAAAATGATTGCTGTTGCAGCTGTGGTAGTTGTTGTTGCTGTTGTTGTTGGTGGTGCATTGGCGGCGCCTTTTATATCCAACAGCATCAAGCGAATAAATAAATTTAAACGATTTGGGTTTCTTATATACTTTATCTTCGTTTCTTATTTTTTTTTTTTTTTATTTTTCTGCTTTTTACTGCAGCAAATAGAAATCTACGAAGGCCACTTACAATCCCAGTTCGGGCAGATGAAAAAAGCGTGCAACGGCTGCCGAATCGATGCCTGTCCACACAAATGCAGAGAAAAAAATTGTTCCTGCCTGCTGCCAGCCGGTAGCTTTGTCGATTATTGGCCCAACAGCAACAACTGCGATTGCGATGGGAAAGGCAATGACAACAACAGCAACAACAGCAGCAGCAGCAACAGCAACAGCAACTTCGACTGCTGTCATCGTCAATTAGTTTTCTCACCGCAGACATAACAATATATTTTATGTATCGTTTCGACTGTTTGCCATCGATTTTGTGTCCCCGTGCTCGCATCCTTGACCATCGCGAAGGTTTTTTGCATTTTTCCGCAGAAAGGGCAACAGCAACATCAACAGCAACAGCAGCCGATCAATGTTTGAAAAATTTCCTAATTGGGTCGAAATTCCAATCTAACAACGATTTTAAAAGTCTTGACAATTTCTTGCTGCTGTTTTTGGCTGTTGCTGTCGCAGTCGCAGTCGATGTTGCTGTTGCTGTTGCTGCTGTTGCTGTTGCTGGTGTCAACTGCTTGGCTAGTCAATAAAATTGGGGTCCTTGATAAGGTCATTGTCGCAATGTGGCAATGTGGCAGCTGTGGCAGCTGTGGCAGCTGTGGCAAGGTGCAGCCGGAGACTATTTTATTTGCATTTGTTACACTCAAAGCATGCTTATTGTTTACACACAACCGACTCAACAACTGCACAAATATGCAAAAAAGCAGGAAATGTCCTCTTACAAACATACATCCACACTTACACACACACACACACACACAAGCACTTCAAGTAATGGGCAAATAAAGCCCAAAGCCAAAAGCGGAAGTTGCCACAAGGCAGCAGCAATAAAATAACAACTTCAGTTGATACGGTTTCGTGTTCTATCACTTAAGCCAGGTTGTAATCTAGATGTGGATCGATGTCGATGGGCGGCATTAACTAAGACTAAGCTGCCAAACAAATTGTTGCATGCCTCAAATCACTTGCTGCATGCATGTAATTTTGTGGGCAAAAACAAATCCGTAATGCGAACCTTTGATTAAAAACTCAAAGCCCAAATAATTGTTGGGGCAGCAGCAAAAGCAGCAGCAGCAACAGCAGCAGCTGCCTCTCAGCTGCCATTTTGAATTTGTCTGAACTTGCAACAGCAACAACAACAACAGCAGCAGCAGCGGCAGCAAAGGCAACGGCGTGAAACATGAATTATGCTGCTGGGGACGGACGGTGGAACTGTTGGCCAGACAGACAGAAAGACGGACAGACGGACGGACAGACAGAGAGCCGTGTTGCCACAAAAGCGTTGATGGCGAGGCGTTGAAAGCGCTGGATAAGCCGCAAAATACAAAACAATACAAAATGCTCCAAAGCAGCAGCAACAACAACAGCAGAAGAGAAAACAAATAAGCAAAAGAAAATATAAAAACAAAAATGCGCCACTGCTGCTGTTGCTGCTGATGTTGTTGTTGCTGTTGCAACGTGTCCCATGTCCCGTGTCCAGAACTCAGACTTTGGCTGGACAATGGACAAGCTTCTGCTGCTGCAGTCTCTGGCAATCCATGGCCAGAAGAGAGGCAGTCCAACTTTTCAGACAGCCGCAGTTGTATTACGAATTTATCTACCTGAGCAGCAACCATCGTCAATCGTCCATCGGGACATTGTTGTTGCTGTAGTTGTTGTTGCTCTGCTTCTTCTGTTGCTGTTGTGGTTCCACAGGTCTCAAAGGAGCTACACATAATGGCCACCGCACGTCAACGGCTGCTGCTGCTGCTGTTGTTGTTGTTGTTGTTGTTGCCTTGGCTACAATGTGCAACGTTGCGACCTCCACCAAACAGAGCAACAGGCAAAACTGGCATCAATGTTTTGCAGTTTTCAGTGGAAAAAAAAAAGGCATGGCTCTGACTCTCGACTCCAGACTGAACTGGCGTGGTCTGGCCTGGCATGGCTTTGGTCTTGGCCAGGCCAAGACAAACCAAGCCAAGCGAGGCTAGGCCAGGCCCCGGCAGAGCCCAAGGTTTCTGCTTATCAATACATTTGATATCTGCGCTGAGTTTTGCAGACGTCGTTCGAGGCATCCAATTGGTACGCTGCTGCACATCCTCCACATACCCTCGACATCAATGCGATGTCTGCCTTTCTGTCCCCCCCCTCCCCTCCCCCCTCTTAACCCGCTGTGGCATTTGCCTTAAAGATTCGCTGCGTTTGCGTAGGACTCACGTATGTACTTTGATGTGGATTGTTGGCCATTGTTGTTGTTGCTGTTTGCGACTACTGCGACTGTTGCTGCTGCTGATGTTGCTGCTGCTGCTGGAGGAGCTGCTGGCAGTTAACATTTCGAATGCCATACAAATCGACTAGCGGACATTGGAAATGGCAACATACATAACTATCTCTGCAGCACTCTTTGTTGTTGTTGTTGCTGTTGCAACTGTTGCTCTTGCTCATTGTTGTATTGAATTGTAGCTGCTGCTTGTGTACTGTTCAATGTTTCAATTCAATTCCTGTGAAATTCAACGACAAACAAAACAACACAAAACGAGCAAAGCACAGTCGAAAAATAAATGCCTCAAGTTTGCTACAAAGAAGCGAAATCAAATCAAAACACTTGGCAGCCAACGCTTCGTATACGAAATTCAAGTGGCTTATGGCTTAAGCAGCTTAGCAAAAGCTTGCCACATTTAATGCCACACATCTTTTTCGACCAGTGTAGACTGTTTTCATACTTATGTGGATTTTTGAACTCTTCTCTGCAGCAGAGGCAGACACATTAATGCAACTACTGAGTTTGTAGTCACGCCGCAAACATTGTTGCTATTGTCGGCAACGTTGCATTAGCATGCAGCATGTAGCATGCAGCATGCAGCATGCACTAGGCAGTTTTGCAGCCTGTACTTTCCACAGACTGACAGACAGACAGACAACAAAAGGGCCATAATCAAATTTTCATTTTCCGATTCCTTTCGACATTTGCATAAAAGAGAAAAAATGGCAACCATGGAAATGATGACTGGCAGGAAAAAATTCCATTAAATCTATGATGAAATTTTGATGAGTTTCAAATGAAATTAAAGTGCTGAAATTATGTTTAATGCCATAAGTGAGATGTACCTTAAATAATGGGTGAAAGAGGAGGAGGGGAGAATATTGAAATGTATTGAAATGTGGCTTAACACGAAGAGCAACCAACTCCATTTCCTGTGATATGCAATGGCAGCTACAACTGGACTTTTATCCGCAGCGCAGTTGAATTGCAAAAGTAGCAAAAGATACATCAACAGATACAGCTACAGATACAGCTACAGATACAGATACGGATAGAGAGTGGACGTAGCTCGGAGCAGGTAGGAGCAGCAAAACGTCAGCTTAGGATTGCCATGGGCATTGGCCAAGTTGGCGCTGTCATGCTGCGTATTGTATTTATTTATTTATGTATTTATTTCTAGTTGTTGGCAGCATTTCAGCTTTTTATTTTCTTTTCTTTCGTTGCGTTTGGCAGCTGCGTTTGCCTCGTCTGCCAAATGTCATGAGTTATGCTTTTGCCGCAATAGAAGAAAAGCGTTTGCCTTGTGCCTCAAGTTTGTTGTTGATGCCTATTGCCTGATGCCTGATGCCTGCTGACTTTGCTGAACAGATCCCGAAACCCAATGATGATGACAACAACGATGATACTGATGATGATGATGATGATGATGTCTTTTATTCGCAGTTTGGCCGCCATTTCTTCTGCACTGCGCCTGTGCGCACAACTGCGTTAGTATGAGTGTCTCTTACGGTATGTGTGTGAGTGTGTATTGGTGTGTCGCCATGGGAGCACAAGAGTTAGCAATGTATTGTTGACGTTGTTGTTGTTGCTGTTGTCGTTGTCGTATTGTTGCTGCTGGCACAACCACCGTCAACAGCATCAGGCAGCCATTGTTTGCCCCACCGCACACTCCTCCCAACACACACACACACACACATACATAGCAGACACAGCATCCAGTTGAAAATTGCTACTTTTTCAAATGGAAAATAAATATCTAATATTTATTGAAAACGATACTCGTCGAATGCACATTTAAATTGTAACACGAGACTAGAAAATTAAAAGGTTGAAAAAGATGATTCCTTAATATACAAAAAAAATATATAATATTGAGGTTCATAGAAATTATACATTACGAAAAAGCAAAAATATATATTTGACATTTATATAATAATATCTTCAAATAACAATTATATGTGAAAAAGTCACATGAAACATTAGAAAGTAGAAAAGATTAGATGAACATAAATTCAAAACCTTAAAACATATGAAATTTTAAAATTCAGCTAGATAGAAAATAAAACAAGTAAGAAAGCTACAGTCGAGTGTACTCGACTGTGAGATACCCGCTACCCATTTTGA
Source organism: Drosophila sulfurigaster albostrigata (assembly GCF_023558435.1). Lineage (NCBI taxonomy): Eukaryota > Metazoa > Arthropoda > Insecta > Diptera > Drosophilidae > Drosophila > Drosophila sulfurigaster. Next base: position 25,857,636 of record NC_084883.1, on the reverse strand, counting down.
ATAAAAGAAATATATTTTGCGATATTTTTCTCAAAATATACCGAATATAGTGCAAAAAATACTAAAAATATACCAAATAGTATATTTGGTATATTGATATAGTACCGCATTCAAAATATACCATAGACGGCACAATATACCAGATTGTCATCTAAAGCAACTAAGACCCCGAGTAAGTAGGCGTGTTTGCCCATACAAAAGTATTTCTTTAATAACTTCAACAATTTTCATCTGATCGCAACCAAATTTTCAGAAATCATAACTAATATAGTTATTATTATATGTACCAAAATTCGCAACTCTATCTTTAAAATTACGCTTGTTATTCGATTTTTGATTTGCGGGGGCGGAAGTGGGCGTGGCAAAAATTTGAAACAAACTTGATCTGCGTGCAAACATAACGAATGCTGTCGAAAAAAAATTATAGCTCTATCTCTTATAGTCTCTGAGATCTAGGTGTTCATACGGACGGACGGACAGACACACAGACACACAGACGGACAGACGGACATGGCTATATCGTCTCGGCTGTTGACGCTGATCAAGAATATATATACTTTATAGGGTCGGAGATGCCTCCTTCTACCTGTTACATACATTTCCTGCCGGCACAAAGTTATAATACCCTTCTACCCTATGGGTAGCGGGTATAATGATGATGGATATGCATGCGATTCTCGTTAAATATCATATATGTTAAAAAATAACATAAAACTTTATAGATAAATATAGTTTCAATACGTACACAACAAGATAATGAAATACAAATTTAAAAAATAAAAAAAAAAACACTTCTAATTCATTTAAAATGTTTGGGAAAAGAAACAGAAATAATATTAATATTGAAAATTTAATATTGTACCTAATCTTTTTGTTATTTAAAAGAAAAATTTTTACGTTTTGCTTATCTCAGGCATATTAAATTTTAAATGCAAAAAAAAAATAGTTTATTATTCTTAAGATGCTGTCTTCTAAGGAGTTTTTAGTATATATAACCAAATTTAATACTTTTCATAAGAATTGAAAAAATAGATTTTTACATACCATAGACTGTTTGTAAATTTTGTATATCATTATTTGAGCCTGGTCTAGAAGAGCAACAGCATAGTTTAGCTGCCACTGCGAAATCGCAGTCCATATTCGATATGCGATTCTGATTGAGATTACTTTGGAGCCAAGAAGTTAAAGGCACCAAACAAACGGTGCTGTTCTTGTTGCTATTCCAAAGGATGTTGTTGTGATTTCCATTTCCATTTCCATTTGCAATTCCTTTTGTGTGTTTCCTTTTCGGTTTCTTCTCGTTCATGTCTCGTTTGTTTGCCCGGCTGCTGGAATTTATTTTGCCATTTTGCGCATGTTTTATTCATAACTTGCAATATTTGGCATACAATGAATGTGCCCCGAGTTAAGTTTATGTAAATTTTCAGTGCACAACTATTGTATTTATCCCGAACAAACTGCATACACAATACACCAGCAACAACACCAATAACAACAACAACAACAACAACGTTGGCAACAATCAGTAAGAACATCCAATCAACAACTGCCGCAAAAAAAAAATGGATAAAAAAAAATGGAGAAAAAAAAGAGAGAAAAGAGTCAACGTCAACAGTTTGCTTTTTCATTGTTAAATTGTATAATAATGAATACCATTTTGCATATTTCAAATTGCAATAAATATTATGGCGGCCATTTTAAAGTGCTGCCATTTTTCGCATATTTTCGTATTTATGATTTCTTTCATTCTCTTCTTTATTTTTTCGTATTATTATTTTCTGCCAACGGGATCGATAAAATCGCAGCGCCCCCTGTTGAAAAGTTCGTTGAACTGAAATGCTTTGGACGTGCTCCAGGTCTGGTCTGGTCTCTGGCCTTTTTCAATTGACTATTTTGCATTTGTGAATGTGTGTGCGTGTGTGCGCGTGGGTGTGTTCGCCTGCATTTCAAGTGCAGCACTCAGACGCACACATACACAGACAACGGATAGAGTGTGAACGAGACAGAGAGCGCACAGCAGCGAGAGAGCGAGAGCGGCGTCTAATGCTCTTGAAAATTTCAAGTGTTAATTACTCGCATTTACCACACAAACACGCACTCTCCACACACACACAGACTCACACACGCTGCTGGGTGTATGTGTGTATGTGGGTATATGGAACATTCATGGATACGGATATGCCAGACCTGGACCCAGACACCGACACTGAACGCCCGAGCCTAATTGTTCAAGGTCACAGGCATGCGCATTTCTTCAGCAATGAATTTAAATTAATTAAAAACAGCTCCAACAACAACAGCAACAACCGGGCGTACAAATAATGCACTAAAATGAATAACAGCAGAAGCAGTCACAACCGAAGCAGCAGCAGAAGCTGAAGCTGCAGCAACGAGAGCCAATTGCCAGTCTGACGACCACAATTACAACAGCACAACAACAACAACAATAACAGCAGCAGCAACTACAACGACACACTTAGCATGTTAACTTGGGCAACGATGACGTCGAGGAGGCTGCGCTGCAGTCTGCAAATTAGCTCAATGGCCGCAAATGCTACGTAAATGTTGCAGTAGAAATTTCACTTTTAACATAACTGCTGCCCTCTCCTGCCGCCCGCTTCCTTGCTTGCTCAAGTTGGGCGTCTCGACGCGGCGAAAGTCTCAGTTGATGTAATTGCACAGCACAGCACAGCGCCTTTAAAGAAGCCACGACTGAAATAGCAATACTAGCAAAACACAGTGCCAAAGTCACAGCGTGCTAATTAAGAACAGCAGCGCACTCACTCACTCACACACAAGCACGTATACAATGCATGGCTCCCAATTCGCCGTGCACGTTTTTCGCCTCTGGTCAGTTTGCATTTTGATCTCGGCTGCGGCGGCAATTTGCTCAGAACACGTGTTTACATTTTTTGTTTGATTTTTGTTTTTTTCAATCACTTGAAGCATCATTATCTGCTGGCAGTAAGTTGCAATTTTGTTCATAGTTAAACACATGTGTGTAAAAGTCTCGGCTGTTGATCTTGTGTCGCTGAATTCGCCGCCGTCGCCAGTGTAAATTTAACTAAAACATGTGACTTTAATTACCGCGCCAAAACAACAATTACAACGCCCATTCCATGGCACCTGGTCAAGTGCCTACGGTGTGTGTTTGTTTGTTTGTTTTTTGTATGAACGTGGTTCCGGATTAATTCAATTAGTCGGCAATTTACGTTTCGTTTAGTTATCATACGGTGCACGCTGTCGTTGACACTTGTAAAACGCAATGAATTTGTTTGCCTTTACCTTGCGTCTTGTGGCTCGCTTATTGCTCATTCACCTCTCTCTCTTACTCGCTCTCTCACACTCTCTGGCCCATCGCGCCATTGCCACCCCAACCCATCCCATCGCAGCCCGTCTGGCGGTTAGCGTGCCGTCGGTGTCGCAGCGCCAAAATCTCAATGCTCACTCATTTGCTAGCTCTCTCTCTCTCTCTCTCTTCGGTCTCCTCTCCCCACCTCTCTAGCCCTTGCTGCACATGCGCTGCAGAAAAAAAAATGTTTATTCATTTTCATTTACATTGCAAATTGCTTTTCATTCGCCATTCGCTGTTTTAATCGCGTGCGTTGCGCGATTGTGCGAATAAAACGCAGTCAACGCTTATAATATGCATGTTTCTTCGTTTTTTCCTTTCCCCTTTCCTCGTGTTTGTTTTTTCTTCTTCTGTTTTTGATTTACATTATTTGCATTTGCATTGTCAACACTTGCACTTCGTAGACACACACACTTACAACATACTCACTACACATGCATTCATTTGCATCCATGCATATTTGTTGTCTTTAGTGTGGGAAAATGCAACGATGAAGTTACAAACAAGATTAATTTAATTATCCGATCTCTAATGCGATAAGAAATTTAGACATAGTACAAGCTACTGTCGATGTCTGTTATTTGTAAACAATTATTTTAATGACAACTAAAGATAAAAGACGAAAATAAAATATTATATCGTTATTATAATACATGTAAGTGCTTATTTAAACGTTACTTTATTATAATATTACTATACCAAAGGGCTTATATACATACATATTATACATACAATTTAATTAAAATCTCTTAAATGATAATAAATAATAAAATAATAATAAATAAATAATATTATAATATTACAATAAATGGTATTTATATACATTTTATACATATATGTTAATCTAAATAAAGGATCATAAATTATCGAAAACTTTATGAATTCTCTTTAAAATATTGTTTTTCAAATTGAAACTTCAATTTAACAAATAAAATATTACATTACCAAAAATAATGATTCCAAGAATAGAAGATAATACTAAATTGCTAAAAGATTGTTTTTAAAAAATACAAAATTAGAACTAAGGACAATTCTGAGTATTTCGCTCTGTAGATATCTTAACTTCCCACTCTTGCATTTTATTTTTGAAAATAAAATAACTTGTTGATAACAAGTGACTCTTACTTTTTTGATAATTAGAAATTATAATTTCGATTTAGGACTTTTGAGATTCGCAGCAATGCAATTATTCATTTTAGCAATCAATGCACTTCAATCAGCGTAACTCTCAGTTCTCGCAATCGTCGGTCGTCAGTCGTCAGTCGACAGGCGACGACAGTCGACCTACCTTTTCAAAGCCAAGCGGAAAGCACTCAAATAAAATGTAAATACTTCAGATTTCATGGAACTGTAGGTAGCCAACGAACAGAATTCCAAGTAAGGCGCACACGAATAAGAACAATGGGCGCACATAAACAACAACAACTTTTTTGTGTGCCCAGTAGCAATGGAGGCGACATCGTCTTGGACTCTGGGGTTTTTTTTCCTTACAGCTTTGTTGTTTTTTGGGGGTGAGTTGGGGGATGCGCACTTGCACAATTGTGTCGCCGTGTTGTTGTCAAACGTAAGGTCGCTTTTTTCTGTTGCTGTGTGGCATGAGGGGGGCAAGCATTTTAATCGATGCCATCGCTGGCCGCCTTCTTCTTTGCTCGTTCACTATTAGTTACTTTTCTAGTGTTGCCGAAGCGCCGCCAGCGACCGCCCGCTGCTGCTGCTTCTACTGCTGTTGGTTTCAGTTGTCACTGCGCAGAGCATATGACACCCTGTACGACGACGAGTGCAAAGTGCTCAGAGAGGATAGGAAAGGAGAGTGGAGGAGTCAGAGTAGTGCTGCTGCTTTTGCTTTTGCTGTTGTCGCTTGCTTCCTGCCCCACGGCGCTGCCATTCGCACGCGTACTTCACACGTCGCCGTCGTGCCCCGCCGTTAAATGTGTCGGTGTCGCATGCTCGCTCTCATATTCCGATCATTTTTTCACACGCAAATTCTTATGCTTATTCTTTTCTACACGCCGCAAGGACCAATCGCATAATGGGGCGTGGTGACGACGACTACGTTGACGACGGCAACGGCAACGGCAACAACAACCAGAGTGAGGCTCAGAGCAGCTCCCTCTCTGCTAGCCTCGTCGCCTGGTTGACTGTGCAACAAAGTAGTCGTCGTCGTTGTCGTTGTCGTCATCGTAGTCGTCGTCGTCGTTGTCGTCGTCTCTCCACTCGATGTTGCTGTTTATGTTTCGTTTTGCGCAACAGCAACAACAACAACAAGAACAACAGGAGCAGAAACAACAGCAGCAGCTGGAACAGCTTTTTCTCAAGCATCAACATAGTTTTTCCCTCTGCTCACGCGTGCATCCAGACGCAGAAGCTGCCCCAAGCCCAAAGCCCCAATCCCTTTTTCCTCAATCCCCTTTTTATGTTCTTGCTCCCTAGGCATTTGGTCTTTCGGTGTCATGCTGGCTTTTTGTCTTTCCATTTTGGCAGCCATTTTCCAAATGCGTTAGCTTTGCTCTTGCTTTTGCCTTTGCCTTTGCCTTTGTCGTTGCCGTTGTCGTTGCCTTTTGCCACTGCTCCCTAACATCATCATCATCATCATCGTCGTTGTCGTCTTTAGTATTTTCATCATTATCATTATCCACTTCACTTGGCTTGCTACCTCAATTGGGAAGCACAGAGCGTGGAAAATCAATGCGTTCTCCACAAGAAACCAGCATTGCGCATACGCCACGTTGAGCGCACACACAAAAGGCAACTTTGGTTTTAGCGGCAACGGCACTGCCAACGCCTGAAACGTCGACATCGCACATCGCCTTGGCATCGACAGCATCCACAAGAGGCGGCAGACAATGGGCTTAGCAATTGTTAAGCTGCTGCATTTTAAATCTGCCATTTTGCACGCCCAACAAACTGTAAATGCGGCGATGCTGCTGGCAGCTTGCTCAAAGTGAAACCAATAGCAACACATCGACCACCAAATGACTACAGACAAATCCAAACATTAAGATGCTTACACACACACAACGAAGTACGCAAATAAATACACTTAAATGTAGTGAATTCATTTGATACAATTTCATGTCACTGTCGGAAACAAAAAGGCGAAATTTAAAACGCACACAAAACACGCTCACGATACGCATTGATAGAGCACTTCACAGTAAACTGAAAAAGGGAAAGAAATGAAAGAGAGAAAGATAGATGGAGAGAGAGAGAGGGGGGAAAAGCACAGAAATTGAGGGGCGAAAAGGCCAGGGCAAAAATTCACTTGAATCCAACGATAATTGGGATAATCCGTGATGTCTTCTTTACTCGCACAATGGCATTTCATGCCCAACAAGGCGTTCAGAATGGTGAGGTGAACGAAAAGAAGTAAATTCTTTAAGCTTTTCCTCGCTGTTTAAGGGCTAAGAACTAAGTTGGCAGCAAATTTTTATAAAAATATATAAAAACAATATTTCTTTATTGATTTCATGCACATCTCGAGAATAAAGAACTATTTTAATTTACAACAGTTGTTTTATTAATTCATTTGGCAAAGAAAAGTTTTTTATTTTATATTTTCTGTGAAATTGCCAGGTATTTTATCCACTGTGCAGCAGTTTTATTTTTCTTTTTCATGTTGCACAATTTATATATTTTTGCACAGTTGTCAATACCTGTGGAGAATAAATTACGGTGCTTACAAAAATTGAGTGATCAAATATTTAAAATAAAATAAAATAACAAACGTTTTTTCATTAGTTTCATTATTATACTTATTCATACCTACTTATTTATTTCATTTGTTTCATTATTATGCTATGAAATAAATTGATTTACAAATTTTTTTATAATTTATTAATATACTTTAATTTCTTTCATTTTCCTACAACTTAAAGCTTTGAGAAGAGCAATAAAGATCGAAAGATAAGTTCTGTTAAATCATTATATGTTTTAGCTAAAAAGGAAACGAATTCTTCCCCTTGGTATAAAGGATATATTCTCTCTTTCATTTTATTTTTGTACAACTTGAATTGTAATTCTTATTTCTAAACTTTCGTCATTGCCAATATTACTTGCTTTTTGTGCATTCTTTATTTATCGTAGGCACTCAAAAATACATTTTCATTTACTTCAATTTTTTGTAGTAAAAACATACCTCTTAAACTTTCTGATAATCTGCTGCATTTATATCCACTGTGCCTTAGCTTTTTATGCTGTTGCACAATTCGCATCCGAATCTGAATCCCAATCCCAGTTCCACATCCAATCTTTCTGTCTTTTGTACACAGTTGCGTGTTCATATTGTTCGTGTGCGTGGGTTGTCTCTGTTGCTGTTGTTGCTGTTGTTGTTGTTGATGTTTTTGCTGCTGTTGCTGGGTGCAAAATGCCAGGCATTGTTTGCAGCTGGGCAACAAACTGATTTTTAAAGTGATTTCACGCCACTTGGAATGGCACACTACCCACAGCAAACGAGTCCATCGATGCGAGCAGACATGAATAGCAAAACCAAAAAAGCAAAAAACAAAAACAACAACAATAAAAAAAAGGGGGCTCGATATATCAAAGCCCGTTTCATGGTTTCGCATTATTTGCCATGGTTTTATTCATGGAATATCGCAGCAATTGGTTACAACATTTGCAGCCAACAAAGCACCCAAATCATACGCACAAACAACTTAATGCCCGAGGATGGGGGGTTGGTCACACTGGTCACAGATACAGTTCACAGTTACAGTTACAGTTACGAAGGGCTAAAGCGACAGGTTGCCATATTAACTTTTGAGCTTTCGATGGCAGCCATTTTTCGATTTGCATTGCGACCCAAAAGAACCAGAAAATATAATGTGAAGGGGAAAGGGAAAGAGAAGGGAGAGGAAGGGAAGGGATGGATGCAGGAGCAACAGCACGTGGATTGTTTGCTCATTGGATTATCCCTTTGCTGTCAGCTGAGGTCACTTTTCAGTTTGGCAGCGCCCCATTATCATTAACATAAATTCAACTGAAAATGCAACTGCGAATGCGAATGCGAATCCGAATGCGGCGTTGCCTTTTGAAGGGTTATCTGTGCAGCTGCACCTGTCACAAGTGTCTCTCCCTCTTCGTATGTGTGTGTCTGTGTGTGTGTGAGTGTAAGTACTGACCCCATTCATTGCAGACGCCTTTTTAAATGATTTATTTTAATTTAATCAGCTGCCAAACAGAGCAATGATAAGCACCGACCGACGAGTAGGCAGCCACAGCAAAAGCAAAGGCAAAGCGCAAAAAAAAAAAGGAAAACGAGAGAAAAACCCATAACCCAGGGAGTCAAAGCAGCTCCAATTATAGCGTGCAAATCGGCAGCAAAAGCCATGAAGCAAACACAGACATATGTTGCACTCATTTCACAAAGCAGGAGGGCGAGGAGAAGGAGGAGGGCGCCCGGACCGGCGAGTCGGCAATGGCCACATAATTGAGGGTTCAAGTAGCGTGCCTCAATTTGTGGGAGCGTTTCGCTTTATTACACACTTTCGACACGGCAATGACGACAACGACACAACGACAACGACGATAACACGGGGAAATTGTAATACCCCAAGTTAGCGGGAAGGATCTAGCAGGGTATCCAGCTCACATACGCTAGCTAAGTGCATCATACTACATACTACTGCGACTAGTACTCATCAACATCGTCATCAGCATCGTCATCAGCATCTGGGTGTGCTCTTGGGTTATGAGCAAGCGAAGCGTATCAGCCAGCTAGCTCTGAGATGCTCCAGCTCCTTCAGTGGCAGCTTGCTGCTTCTGCTGCTGTTGCTGCTGCTGCTGCTGCTCTTCTGCTCTAATGACTGCCTAATAGCAAAATTTGCCCTGCTTGGCAGGAGTTTCTTTGACTTGCATGATGTTGTTGATGTGCACACGTTCCATGTTCTTCTTACGGCCGAGGATTGTCGTAATAAACTTGTGTAATAGAATAAACGCCACACGGCGCAAAACAAACTCCCCGTCGAGTTGCGTTTTCTCGATTTTGGGAGTGGGTGATACTTTGGTATGGGATCCTTTTTTTCTGCTCTCTGTCGTTTTTGGTTTTGGGTAGCAGTCAAACACGTGCAGCTTGTTCGGCATTGGAAAAATCTTTGCTTTGAGCACGTGCACGGGATTTTACATAATCAAGCACCGACAACTGCACAACCATATGTGTGTGTGTGTGTGTGTTTGTGCATCAGAGTTACGTCAGTCACGTCAGTCAGCACTCGTATATGTAAAAGCCATAGCTTTAGGGTAAAATATTATGCTTTGTACAAATGCGTCGTCGTCTCACCCACCGGGCAACCCGCTGGGCGCAGCTTAACCTCAAACTCAACCCACCTGAACTGCCTGAACTGAGAGCTGAGTGCTGAGAGCGTTAGTCAGTCAGGCTTCTGTTTGCTTAAAAGATAGATTTTGACTTTTACAAATTTTCGCACAAGTTGCCAGCAAACACAGCCAGCAAAGAGCCACCACCATTAACATCAGTATCAGCATCAACTGCACTAACACCAAGCAGCCAGCCACCCAACCACCCAACCCAACCCGAAAAACCCAGCATGTGACCGGTATAATAGCCTTGGCGGGGTTGCCAGCACCGCCGCAGGTATTTCCATGGATTAAAGCACGCAAACCGTGTCATTTGACACCACTTGGGTAATCTGAAATGCCGCAGCAGCCACCACGACAACGACGTCGTCGTCGTCGCCGTCGCCGTCGCCGTCGCCGTCGTCATTCAACCCATGACACCCACCCACTCATCCACCCATCCACCCAGCCCTCTGCCCCGCCCCTCAATTACAATTCGGTTGCTTTTCCAATCCCCAGACAAAACGCCAAGCATATTTATTTTTAATGACGCAAATTCTCAGTAGCAATAATAAGTTACTGATTTTTTTGTTTAAATACAATACACACACTTTTTGCCCTTGTACTTTGCCCATTGCCAACGGGTGGGCGTGTCTTGCAGGGGCGTCTTTCAAATCAGAGCGAGCAATAAACTTGCCAGCATATTGTCCATAATCAATTAGATATACACACTCTGAAATATATATAGTTATCTCTAGGGCTCGATTTCAGCTTGATTGAATTACTTGAAGAACATTTTTAACTGAATGGTTGTTGAGAAATTAAAGCAGCGATTTACATAATAATCATACCAAAGTCCTTTTAGACATGCGCTTGCTTACGAGTACTTTAGACAACTCTCTTTACTTATGACTAATTAATATTATGAATTAGGAATTTACAAAAAATAAAATTGTAAATCCATTTTTATGAATATTATGCAATAGTGAATACACTATTTGGAATTCGATGGAAATTCTTTGGTTTTAATTTATTAATTTTGTAATTTATGTTACCTTTTGTGGCGACTTTACAAATTTAGACTTTACAAAGAACGACAAAAAAGAATTGATCACAATGTGATGAATTTAAAAGTATAGAGTATATTTATTTGCATACTTAAATTTGTTACAATAAATTATTAACAACAACTTTTACTTAATAATTCTCAAATTCTAAGTTATACCTTTAATAAAATTGTGATTTGATGATTTTATTTGAACAAAATTATACTAACACTATTAATAATTGTAACATTTATTAACTATTCATTCATTCATTTGGAAAATTTTAATATTTCACAGTGATCCAGAATTGATTAATCAACAGATTAATGAAATTGAAAAAATCATTGTCATAAATATAACATAGTAAATTTATAGGTGAAAATCAAGATAATTTTTAACAAAACAACTAGTTTCCTTTGAATTTATTATAATTTAAATTTTATATTGATGTTCACTATAGATTTTCTATCGATTATTTAAATATTAAGTTAATTAATCAATAAATTTTTATTTCAAAATGTTTGACGCATGCTCTGCAGTCGTTCGGCTAACAAAACGATCGAAACGAGTAAATAAAAAGCCAATCGTTTAACATCAGCCTACTCGGAGGTTAAGAGAGAAATGATCAAAGTATTTCACACCTTGGACCGAAGCAAGCCGCTAACGTGCTATGTAATCCATAGGCATAACCGAAAGTACGCCTCCAATCATGAGGCCATAGACTACGAAGAACAACGATCTACGAACTACCAACAACCATCTATCGACTACCGAACTACACGCTGCGTTGGCGTTGATCTTCGACTCCGACTTCGTTTTAGTGTTTGTCATTGCACCTACACAAAATCGAGAGAGACCACCGATACTCGATCGGCGTAGCCATTGGCAAACAATTGGAGGCCTGACTGGACTGGGTGAGTGACCAAAAGTCGCACCTACGCCATGGGCATGCATATAATCAATATAAACAAAGCAGCTTCGATCTATGTGTTTAGTTGATTAGCAATGCAATCTTAAATACTTTTTATGAACTCGCACAGTCAAATAAAAGTCAATCAAGCGCAGAGTAAACAAATGGTTAAATACACACAACACACATACACAACAATAATGAAAATAAAAACAAAAAGAGAATCTCATAAGGTTCCTTTGAAGTGACCCCAAAGAGTGATCAGTTCTCAGTCACAGGCTAAGGTATTTTTAAGCCGAACAATGTGAACATATCGCTTCCGTTTGTCAGCAAATATGCGCCTAAAGATGTTGGGATTGGGGATTCAAGGATTGGGGATTGAAATGGGGCCACAGACGCCACAGAGATGATAAAAATTACCACTCAATTGGCTCGGCACCACAAAATGAGAGGCAACCACCCAGAGACACGACGCGACACGATGCGAACGTTCCTATGTTATTCATTCTCCCCTCCCAGAAACTCTGAGCGAGAGAGAGATAAGCATCTAATTTATGGCAGCGCCTATGCCGTGTGATCATCATCATGTGATCCTCCATGTGGCACGCAGGTAGCTTCGTTTGCCTGCGGCCAGGTTTGCCCAAAAAAAAAGAAAAAAATACAAAAAAAACATTCCGCAGAGAAATACTTTACTCAATATATATTTTTGTTAATAAACGGGCTACCGAATTTCGCATTTCCTGTCATCGATTGTGGCCTGGCCTATTGCTATAATTTGGCCGGCAATTTTAGTTAGCGCATTGTGTCATTACAACGCCCCCAGAGGAGAAGAGCGAACGCATTATGTTGCAGGCGTATGAGATATTCATAATTTGAGGCGTGCGTGCCGGCATTTTAGTTATTGCGGGGCCAAGGTAGAAGGTAGAGGAAGCGAGTTTGTCTTGGGGCTGGAAGCGGGAAGGGGGAGATAAATCCCACGACAAGTTTATAGGAAATGCCCATGAAATCAAAAGCCGGCAATGATCATGCAAAAATTGTTCCGAACCGAACAATCAATAAAACTGTTGACGATTTAATTTTACGCTGACGCATGCAGAGAGCAAATACTCGCACTCGCACTCACATTCGAACTCACACTCGATACTCATACACCCATTGAATCCGACATGGCTATAATGCCTCCATCTGACCGATGATGAACAACACAACAACCGGCAACTGGTTTCAGTCGTGTTTTTCATTTGTGGTCTTTGGTCGTCTCTTTATTTTATTTGTTTTATATATTTTTTCGGGGCCCCCAAAGACCAGTAGCCAAACGGAAGAAGGCCTGTCAGCCGGCTACAAAGTAACTTAATTTACACTACCATCTCAACGGCCCAGAAAGTGTCCAACAATTGTTTTACTTCTTTAAAAAAAGACATTAGGTTGGGTATATGCATTCTAGAGATAAATGCTTTGATGAAGTATAGTGCAGGAAGTAATGAATATATAATTTAAGCAAGGTGTGATTAAACTTCTTTTTATTTCTTTAAGTGTGTATGTATTTAATTTAAAATAATAATAATAATAAATTGGGTTTAATTTCTTATTTTTTCCTCTAGATTCTATTGTATTACTTAATCTACGATCAGATTGGAATTCCTCAGTGGTTTCAAAATGTTTTTTAAGATCGATAAGTTTTTAATTCAATAGTTTTATTCTAGTCATTAAAACGTCATGTTGTAACGTCATGTTGTCTCTCTGTACAGAAAAAAAACATTCCTGAAATTTTTAAAATACAATATTTTAATTGTATAGAATAAAACATTATTTTAATCTTAAATTAAGATTTCTTAATCATAAAATGCAAATTTTACATTGAAATCGTGTTCTTTCTTTCTTATTCATGTTCAAAGATTCATTTTTTAAGATAGAAAAGTTCATAAAATTAAGATTTTAAATCTGCTCTTAAATCTAGATTGAATTTTATTTGTAGTTTGTAAGTAAACAAATTATTTAATTTTGGTTAATTTTCATTTTCTAGTGAACCACAAAATGTTAAAGAGAAATAAATTAAATTAAAGTTAAGGCTAATTATTATTATCCATTGTAGTTTGTAATTTAAAAGCTTATTATTCGTTCAACTGTTTTTGCTGGAGAATAAAAAGAAGAAAAAATAAATATATATATTTAAAAAAATTAATAAATAAAAAATAGCAATATTTGAAATCGAAAACAGAAAATTCTAATCACAGCTTTTACAAATTACAGAGTATGCTTGCGTTGTTCATCGGTTTCTTTTGTAGGTTATTCTCTGACGTGCTCATGACGTGGTCACAATTATTATTACGATTTCTTCATTTTTATTATTATACTATATCATTGTTGTTAGTGTCCATTGTTGTTAATCATTGTGCGCTACTTTATTCACACTTTCTTTCGCCTTGTCTGCTTGTCTGATTGTCTCTTTGGTCTCTCGGTCTCTTGGTCTCTTGGTCTTTTGGTCTATTCGACTGTTTGTCTGCTGTTCAGATGGCTCAGATGGTCTGCTGTTGGGCTGTCTGTTTGCTACTCCTGGTGTTTATTGTGATTTACTTTTCTTTGGCTGCTTTATCAGCCGTAATCACAACAAAGTTGTACAAATACACAAATACGCGCTGCCAAACAATGTAACGAGCATAAATAAAATACACACATGACCAAAAAAAAAAGCGAAAAAAAAAACAGTAAAGTACACAACAAAATAAATAATAATAATTTTTGTATAGTAGACAGCGAGAGTTGTGACTGGACAATTGGACAGCTGTTTGGACTCTCAGGCAGCACTAGAAAGCTAACATTGTGACGTCACAGCAAAAGACCCCAAAAAAGTTGGATGGTCATGCCCACAAGTGGGCGGTTACCAATGGGTTGGCACTCATTAAAGCCCAACTAATTACAATTACCGCTTGTTTACCGTAAACAAAACCGAAGCACTCATATGCTTGAGAGTTTGCCGGTAAACAGAGCATAAATTTAGATTCGGGTATTACCCTTCCCCCCCCACCACACTCTCCCTTTCCACCACTCCCGCGAACCCCTTTTCCGGGCGTTTGCATTGAGACATCAGGAATTGTTTTGACGAAAAGCGAGTATGACGTTTATTTAATTCGAAGTAATGATTTCATCGCGCGCTCTGTAATCGATAACCATCTACAAACACACACACACCGACACACACACACCGACACACTCATACACACACAGTAGCAGAGATGAGAGGCGAGCAGACTGTGTGTCCTCATTGCATACTTTACGGGCAGGGCACAAGCACTTGAGATAATCGCCTTAGGGTTGTTTTTAGGTCGACGACTGAAGCCTACAAACACACACATAAACACACACACGCACACACAGACAGATACGCGGCGGGTACCCGTTGCCACGTACCATAAACGATCCTGTAATTTTCGTAGTCCTGCAACATACAACAAGGGGGCACCCGAGAACCGAGGCAGGACACAAAGGCCATTGTTGTTTCATGTCGATTATTATCGCGGCAATGAGCAAAACTATTGCCGACACATGTATCCGTTTATTTGTCATGACTTTGTTCCCTTCTCCACTGTGTGTGTGTTTGTGTGTGTGTGTTGGTTGGTTCACTCTGTATTCTCTGAGGACAAACAGGACCTGTGCACACGCTTTTGAGCTTTTTGACATATTGTCTGCTAATCAGTTCCGCCGCAAAAGGTTCACTGCCAACAACAACAACAAGTCCTGAATGAAATCCTTTAGCGCTCCCTTGGCAATACGCCTAAACGAGCAATCGCCCAGCAATGACATGCCGCATAATTTCAATTAGGGTTGTTTGCAACTTGCTTCTTGCTTCAGCTGCACTCACTCCCCCACCCCATCCCGCAATAAGCAACCCCAAAACATGGAATCACAATGCCCAAAAAAAAAGAAGTGTACAAGGGCGTTGTCGGCACGCTTTAGATCGCATTATCGCAGTCATAACTCTATTTGACACTGGATTCCGTTCCCCTTGGAATCAGAAGCCAAATCAAGTAGTGACCACTTCATTAAGATTGTGTGTGTGTGTGTGTGTGTGTGTGTGTGTTGCACATGTAAACAGAGTCGCGCCATCGATGTGTTTTGCTAATCAAATCAAATGCTCGAACATATGTCGGCCATATAATCAGCTAAATGGCTTCAATGAAATCTCTGGCTCTGCACTCTTTACCTTGCTTTCGATCCTGTTCCTGCTTTGGCTGTTATTACGTGTGCAGCATCGGGAATCATTTTTTTTTTACGACAGCGCCGTCAAGAATTATGGCACTGCCAGCACTTGGGCTTGTGTGCCTTAGGGACACATAAAAGTTGTCGCCAGAGTCGATGATGCCGATGCTGCTGCTGCTGCTGTGTATACGGATCTCGTGCCATAAGGACAAAGAGTCAATCTGGCGGCATCGCTTCGTTTGCCAATCGACATGGACATCGTGTTTCACAATACGGTGCAAGTCACAAATTAGGACCCAGGGGACCAAATTATTTAAAAAAACCCTCCAATAGTAACCATAAACTTGGCCAAAAGACGACGACTGTCGACGTCGTCGAGTTGGTCACACATTTCACTGCACATTATTGTAATGGCTTCTGCATGCGTTCAACATTTTTTTATATGGCAGCTCGAGAAGAAAAATTGGCAACCTTATTTGGTCTCGGGGTCCTAACACATAACGGTGGCTGTTCGCCTCAAACTGGGAATCTTAACGGACTACGCGACGTGAGTAGCTGACAAATGTTTGATTCTAATTTGGCATCTAGACAGCGAAACACTTCCCAATGGCAAGCGAAATAGAAATACGGAAATTCAATTTGATTGATATTTGACGAAGCTTTCAAATGGCTTTGAAAGAGAATGAGAGAGAAAGAGAAAGAGAAAGAGAGAGAGAGAAAGAGAGAAAGAGAGAGATAGAGAAAGAGAGAGATAGAGAGAGAAACAGAGAGAGAGAGAGAGTGACTGATTCTCAGCTTGTTAAAATATAATAACATAAATTTACCAAATATAACAAAAGTACATTCAAGAAATGACTGTTTCATACTTTATTAATAATATATAATATTTATTAATATTAGAGAAATTTATACAACACAAATATAAACATGTAGAACTTTTTGTTATCAATATCAACAAACAAATGAGTTAAAATATAGCTTGCTGTCAACATTAATTGTCTTATATTTCTCAATTTTACTCGAGAATTTTAAAGAAGAAAAATTTCAATTTGAATGACGAGAAATTGAAGTGAACTTTGCGACTAATCGGTTTGGGATTGTGAGCATTGAAAATAATATAATATGATTACTATTTACCTATTTTTCTATAAATCAGAATTCTATAAATTTTTACTATTAGAAATTAGACTCTAAAATATATTTTAACACACATTTTTACACATATAGTACACAGAGAAAACAAGTAAGAAAGCTACAGTCGAGTATACTCGACTGAGAGATACCGGATAAGCATTTTAAATAATAGAAAAAATAATGTATTACTCTTAACATATACCAAATTAACTTATTACTACTACATTACTACAAAAATACTAAAATATACCGAAAGCTTTATTTGATATTTGAATATAGTACTATGTACATTCAAAATATACTATAGAGTCCAAAGCATACCAATGTTAACTGTTTTCATCAATTTTAACCGCTTAGTCAAAATATCTCTTACGTTTCAATAATATTCTCAGCTCTAAATTCAAAATTAATTGTATTAATTGTTCTATTCCATAATTTGTATACCACATAGAAGCTAAAGCTTTACTATTAAGCCAAGTTAAGCCTTCTCATACGTACTGCTCTTAATTTAACTAATTTCGTTGCCTTGTCGATAATAACTTCCTCTGTGGCTTAAGTCAATTGCAATATTAATGCTCTGGGAATGAAAATAATTATCTGCTCTAATGTAAATGCTAAAGGCTGGTCCATAATCGTTTCCCTCGCAGCTTAAAATGATTTAAATGTAGATACCTCAATACCTCAATTTTGAGTTCCCATGTGTTGAGTAAGTTAATATCTTGTAACTAATGATCAAATTGACTACCGAATAAGCCCATAAACCACTCTCGATTCCTTTGATAACTCTTGTTTTGTGTATGCTCAAACACTTGACTTGCTCTTTGGGACGACACGTGTTAATTGATATCATCAAAGGGACAAGGCAGGGATAAAAGTTAAAACCACAATCAGCAGCAACAAAAGGCTTGAGGATCTTGTTTGTTTGTTTTTTTGTTTTTTTTTGGGCTGCTGACTTTGGGTGCAGAGCCACTGATTACATCCACCGATAATTACAATATGCTTATGAGAGCTAAATGCGAGTGATGATGATGATGAACTCAGTTCGCATTTTGTGTGAACCAAGCTAACAAAACGACTAAACGACTGTCGATTGTCGACTGGTGACTGGCGATGACGCCCACCGCCCACCGCAAAGCTTATTGCAGCATAGTAGTTGATATCAGACAACGACGACGACGATGGCGGCTCACACGCATCCGCATCCCAGGCCAGACAACCAGAAAGTGAGAGAGAGAGAGAGAGAGAGAGAACGCGACCGACGGAGTGGAAGTTTAACGAGGCCGACACGTGCACGCCTTTAATTTGTTTACAAATCACTTCAGATGCGTTACACGCACGAGTACACGTTCCATTCGTTGGACCAAGGGGCATGCGGGGCAGCGGGTGGTGTGGCAAGGTAGTAATAGGTAGCATGTAGCATGTAGCAGTAGCAGAGACCTTTGGCTGGTCGCACGCATGCCACGCCCGCTTGTTTCGCTCCGCACTCTCGGTACTCGGTACACAGAATTCAGTTTCAGTTTCGCCGCCTCCTCGCATTGTCTATTAAAGAAGTTCAACCAAAATGACCGGCACACGCCTCACACACACACACACACACATTCGCACATACTTATAGCCATGACCATTGTCATTCACACTGCATTAATGAGTGCGATTTTAGTGGGTGCTGCGGCATCAACTTTCCCCTTTCCTCTCTCTGCTCCTGTTGCGGTATGGTATTCAGCTCTACTGCTCTACTTTGGTCTGCTATGATATGGTTCATTGTGCACTCTTCTATTGTGTTATCGCATCGCTTTTGTTGATCAATGAGCTGCTTAAAGGAGCTTAACAGAATAGTAGACAATTTTGTATGCAACATAAACGTTGCCCAGACGATTGCTTTAGTGGCCCTTAAAAAGCGCTTTTCGCGTATTTACTTTTTTGTATCAATTATTTAGATATCGATATCGCTGATCTTATCAATGAAAGTATCAGGGTCCCAAAGTAAATTTAATGAACGATAAGCTTTAAAAATTTTCTTAAATTTTCTTTAACCACTTTTTGCTCCTTGCAAAGTTTACTTAAAATTCAAATAGAGTGTAGATCTTACTG
The DNA here is from genome assembly GCF_023558435.1 of Drosophila sulfurigaster albostrigata. Taxonomy (NCBI): domain Eukaryota; kingdom Metazoa; phylum Arthropoda; class Insecta; order Diptera; family Drosophilidae; genus Drosophila; species Drosophila sulfurigaster. The sequence continues at coordinate 25,838,615 of NC_084883.1, read as the reverse complement.
AAAGAAGAAATCTTTTATTTTTCTTTTATTATATTTTATATAGTTTAAGGTTGATGCGTTTGGCTTCTATCTAAAAATATAGAATTTCTGTCAATAAATTTTGAAATTTAAAAGCGAAAAACATTATATTTGTCTGCGGAAGTAAATGTTGTAAATTTTCTTATCATTCAAATTGTTATAAAATATTTGCATTATTTAAAGTGTCGAAATTTGATAAAACTTAATTTTGTAAAAAATAATATTTACTTTAAATTAAAACATTAATTTTTTATTTACACAATTACTTATGAAAAACGTAACTTAACATAAAAGTGATTTAGGTTCACTCTATTTGAGAAACTTCTAAAACGGTCCTCTAGTTATACTTTTACATCAGAATTTATTTGTTTTAGCAAAATTATAAAATCTGGAAACAAATTTTGTGTTTAGAAGAATTTATTTATTTATTATATAACTAAATTATTGGCAAGAAATTAGTTAAACTAGTAATGAATTATTATGTGGACAACACTAAGAAAATTTGAAAGCTCTTCTTTTGTTAAATTGTAACATACAAATTTATTTATTTAGAAAATTATATAAGCTGAAACAAAATGTTGCAAGTTTTTTTTTGGAAAAGTTAAATAAGCAAATTTTCCATGGAAAAGGTTAAACTTGCAATCAGTATTTATTTATTTAATATAAGCAAATTCCTTATGAAAGCATACCAATAAAATAAACCCAAAATGAATAAATATGTTCATCCATTTTTAGAAATTTCCAAAGCTTTCTTCTTGTTAAATTTTATCATCAAATCCACAAAACTATCAAAGTCCATCAATACTCGCACATTTTGTTGTGAGAGAAACTTTTTGGCAAAAAGTTTTCTTTTGCCAAGAAATAACAAAAACCCCAAAGGCACGCCCCTTGGTGGTGAATTTGTCCCCCCACTTCAAAGAAGCTGCCAATGCCAAACTCAGTCCCCCAAAAGAGAATAAAAATAGAGTATCAAAATGAATCCACCATCTTACATTGATATGCGTATACCCCTTGCTCTATATCGAGCAGATTTCTCCCCCTCAAACAGCAGCTATCGAGCCACCCTTGTGGATGTTTGTGGTGCGCGGCTTTCAACGTAGCCAAGGCTCAAATGAAATACAAAAAGAAAGCAAAAAAAAAAAACATATAAATAAAAAGAAATAAAAAAAAAAACATACTCTTTGCTTTCAGAGTCTTTCAGTAGTCAATGATGCTAGGCAACGAATTGAAAAATCCAAGCTCACAAAATTGTACACAATTTTCTGTCTATTTAACTTTGATGGTTATGGGGAAAAGGAAAATGGGGTACAAGGGAGATGGAAATGGGGAAGTGGGGAAATGGGGCTAGGGGTGGCAACATGGCGGCTGTTGAAAATTCTTTTTGCCCAGCGCCCACATAAAGAAACATAAAAACCATTTTGCCCTTTGAAACTTGACTAAAACACACACACACACACAAGGGGTGACGGCGATGATGATGATGATGATGATGTTGTAGCTGCTCCAAAGGAATTGCAAGGTGGAGCTCTTGTGACTGCGGGCGGTGTCGGTAGTTGGCAGTCGTCAGTTGGCAGCTGGTTGCTGGTCGGGTCCTTGCTCCAACCAGATGCTAGGACTCCACATCATCATCATCATCATCATCATCATCATCATCATCATCATCATCATCATCATCATCATCGTCATCGTCATCGTCACGTCGTCATCGGCTACGGCATCTGGATGGTTGTCAAAGTTTACGTTTCACTTCGAGTGCGGTGTGCTGCTGTTTTGTTTGTTGTTGCTGTTGCTGCTGTAGCTGCTGCTGTTTTGTGCAGGACGAAGCAGGATCACGGCGCAGGACAAGTGTGTATCTGTGCGTGTGTGAGTGGGCATGCCCTACAAAAGCAACCTTTTGGTGTTTCAAAAGTACATAGAAGCAGCAACAAAAACTACTGCGACGGCAACGACTCTTTGCCTCTCGTGTGTGTTTTGCTGTGTCTGTGTGTGTGTAAAGGAACCGCAGTTACGTAAATACGAAAATCCGATATTACGTTTCCACTTCTCAGTGTGTCTGTGTCGTTGTGTGTGTGTGTTCGACGCTTGTTACACAAGTGCTGCGCTTTGGCGTTGCATTCACAAAACACAAAAAAAAAAAGAAAAACGACTGCAACAGCAACAAAAACTTTGCACGCAAAACCAAAGCCCTCGTTTCGAATCCTTTTAGGAAATATTATGGAGCGTACAAACTTGCATATGTATATATACACACACACACACACACACATTCAAACTCTCGCATTTTGAAGCCGAAAACCTCAACGTGGGAGCTGTTTCAAAACAAAAAGTTGAAATGGCAAATTCAACGGCAAAAGACAAGTAAACTCAAGTCCAGGTTTTTCGGCGGCAGGCGTCCATACATTTCTCTATGTTTTGTCTCTAAGTGTGTGTGTGTTCGAGTGTGTCTGTGTGTGTGTGTGAGTATGAGTGGGTGCGCCTGCCACACCCAGCACAAAACGTGCCAGGAAGCTGCCAAGAAGTACCAGAAGCCCAACAAGAAACGATAACAAATAAAGAAGACTTGTTTACGATTTTGCATGATCTGAAGATACCCTGGCAATTAATAAAAGGATCTATGTACATTAGAAGAATATTTTGTATATTATAAGGAACAATCAATTTGAACTTGTGCTTTAAGATTTCTAAACTTTGTAGTTAAGAAGCTGCAAGTAAATAAACTAATAAACTATTACATAAACATTCCACAAATTATAATAAAAATATTCATTTCACTAAATGATATTCTTAAATCATAGAAAATCAAATGAATAATAAATATTTGTAGTAGTAAAAGTTTACAGAAATTTTTAAAGAAGAAACTCTAAATTAAATATACATTTTAAGAGATCACTTAAAAGGCACATGCTTAAAATGTAATATGAAAATATTATTGTTAATACGACTTTCTTGTTTATTTATAATTTACATTTAAGTTGTGGAACAATTAAGTTATTCCTAGATTTTATAGATTAATCTTTTGATAAATCTTCTTAAACAACTTAAATGGTGAAGAAGAAGATAATTGAATAGAAACAAATTTGAAATTATTTGTAATATTTTCATTATTTTATTTTATTGTTAGATTTTCTCTAAAGTTGTTTACTAATTAGTTATTCAGTATTATTACATTATTTTATTTTTTGACTAACTATTAAATATTGTGCCTAATTCATCTTAAAGCAGTTCTAGTTTACAACGCCAATTTAAATTTAATATGTTCAAGGTTTGCACCGGTTTGTTTAGCTCACTCGGAATCGTATAATTAAAGGGATATTAACTATCCTTCTTTATGTCTTATACTACTGTGGTTGCTTGTTGCTATTTGTTTACTTTTATACGTTTAAAGCTCATCGTTGTTATCGCTTAATCACTCTCGGTCATGCGATTATAGGGTATAACAAAAATTCAAACTTCATGTACTGCAAAGCGGCACAGAAAATGTTGAAGAGCGTGCCTCGGGCTCTGGCTAAGCATAGCAATGGGTCTCTCAGACTGTGAGACTGAGAATGGGGAATGGGATGAATACATGTATACGAATGTATGTAGGGATTGAGGTGGTGATGGTGGTGGTGGTGGTGGTGGTGGTGGTGCAGATGGGGGAGTAGCGACGCCGCCGACGACGACGACGACGACACCACCTTTGTAACTTTCCGCAGACATTCAACACTTTCGAGCAACAAGAGCAGCAGCAGCAGCAGCAGCAGAAATACAAGAAAACCTACTACACAGAGCTTGCAAATAAAAACAAAAAAAAAATGAAATGAAAATAAAATAAAATAAAAATAAAAAGCAAATACGAGTACGGGGCAACTGCGTTGGGTTGAAATGAAAGAAAAGAAAAACAGAGAGCGGCAGGCAACAACAGCAAACTTGCAAAAGATTTCAGCACATTGTTGTTTTACGCTGGGCTCTTCTACTTGTTGTTGTTGTTGTTGTTGCAGTGCTTGTTGTAGTTCTCTTTGTTGTTGTAGTTGTTGTTGCTGCTGTTATTCACAATTGCAAGCGCACACAACAAGCTAAAAGTCTCCTCTTTCTCTCTGTATGTTGGTTTGTTTGTTTATTTGTTGTATGCGCGTTGATGTACAAACATGCCACACACACACACACATACAGATAACCAGAAAACAGGTGTGTGTGTGTGTGTCTGTGTGTGTGTTACCCCCTTTTTGAAGCTGCTGCACATGCCCAGCACTTTTGAATTTTTATTCTGAAATGCGAAACTCAATGACAGCCATCGACAACGACAACGGCAACGACTACGACGACAACAGCAGCAGCTACAGCTACAACAGCAACGGCAACAACAACAACAAGAAACATCAACGTCAGCAACATCAGGAGCTGGAGCCGAGCGAAAGCATCCTCCATCCATCCTCCAGTGGAAGCTGAAGCATCACCAGCATCGCCATTGTGGCATAAAAATCACATTGTCAACTTGAGAGCATCTATCAATTCTTTTAATTGATCCTTCTCTCCTTTTATTTCGTCTTCATATCCAGCATGCATAAGAAATGGATGAATCCATATGGAAATATGACTAAAGGGTGCATATATTTTTGGTTTATCTCTTTGCTTTCTGGTTTTCCATGTAGCCACATAACAAGTTATTTAATGGGATCCCACAGTCACCAGAATTAGCATAAGAAAGTTGAGATACTTCTACCTCTATCAGAGAGTTCCTCACTTGCGTCATTAATTAATCAAAACAAAAATTGAATCAAGCTACTTAAAGTAGTCTTAAACAACTTTTAAAGTAAAATAAAGATGGAAACTTTCAAACGACAAAAATGAAATACACTTTACATTTTATAAGTAACCTCATTTTAATAAAATTGTTATGACAAGCAGATACCACGAGACGTATACGTAATGTCGTAGCACAGCTTGCTAATGGATTATGAGAGTTTTAGGAAGTTGTAGAATAAGTTTTTAAAGTTCCCTAGTTGCACTCCATGCTTCTGTGTGTATATAACATAAAACATTTATCAGAACTCTTTGCACGACTGCAGAAAACATTTTGCCCAAAGCCAAAGAAAAGAAACGAGCAGAGTACGAAGAACTTTTATATAAGTTTTGTTGTATATAATATACGATATAGCACACATATGTATTCAACATTTCTCGTATGTACTCGTGTACCTACTTATGTTTGTTGTTGTTTTTTTTCTTCGTTTTCTTTTTTAAAGAAAAATAAACCGAATAAGAAAAGCTGACAATGCGAATCCGATACTTGCGAGCAAAAGTCTCCAACCCAAAGTCTCACCCACCAACAGCAGCAGCAGAAGAAGGAGAAGGAGAAGACGCCATCCCTTGACTGCTTTTTATTTTTTTAGTTTTATTTGATTTTTTTATAAGCCATCAAAGTAAGACAACAACAATGCAGAAGAGGTACCAGAAAAGAAATCGACAACGACAGCAAAGCAACAACAACAACAAAACAACTTTAAAGCCAAGCAAAAAGTACAAATATAAAAAACGAAGGCAGTAATAATAAAAATGTATAAAAAAAAATATCATAAAATGGCAAAAGAAAAAATCTAAATAAATAAGACCTGCTCGATTTTCTTCAAAACTTTTTGCCTTTTACAGCAACAGCAAAAGTACTGAAGGAGGCCAGCCTTAGAGATGCCAAAGGCAAACGCATATACAACGTACAACAACAAGAATAACGAAACAACACCAACAACAACAACAACAACAACAAGAACAAGAGAGACAAGCAACGTCTTCTTAGTTGTTGGTTAGCAAGGCTGCCAGCAGCCAGCCAGCCAGCCTGCCAACATCTTTTGCCAGCGAGCGCAAAATTCCTGTCATGGGGTCCAAGTGATGCCACAATCGGCGGCTGCTGCCACCGTTGCTGCCACTGCCACCGCCACTGCCACTGTTGCTGTTGCTGTTGCATTATTCATGTTTGGCAGCCAGCCATCGTGCCCCCAACTCTTTGCCAGCGGGGGCAGGCAGCGGCAGAAGCTGAAGCTGAAGCAGCAGCAGCCGCAACAGCAGCACACACAGAGTCAACACACAGTTGACTGACGACGACGACGACGACAACAACAACAACAACGAGAACAACAATAACGAACACCACGCCCTCAAACGGCACTTGCAGTGTGCGTGCGAGCGAGAAAGGCATACAAACACAAATCAGCTGAGAGCGCCGCCATTTGCTGTGTGTGCATAACGCACGAGAGAGCGAGAGCAGTGCACAAAAGAGAGCGAATGCCGCATTGGCAGCGAGAGCCGACGAGTGCAAGCGAGATACAACGAAAGGTGGTTGATTCAGTTGAGTTGTGTACATGTGTGTGTGTGTGTGTGACTGTGTCTCAGTGTTAGTGCCGGAAAGAGCGGGTCGTCGTCTGAGTTTGAAGCTTGTGTGAATCCGCTGCTGCAGGCCACAAACACACAGTAATACGCCGCTACGCTGACTGGTTGTCTGCGCGGAAGTTTCGAATCGAATCGAATCGGATCGCAACGCAACGCAACGTAACGCGAGTTTTCATTTCGTTTGTGGCAGCTTAGTTTCAAAACGCGTGGCAACAACAACAGTCGCTCATACGTCGCTCTCGGTTCGCAACGTTTTTTTCGTTTCTTTTTTCCCACAACAACAACTGTATAACACTTTATAAAAAAAAATAAATACTAAAGAGAGACATTGAAATAGAATTCTAGCATCGAGCATCGCTTCGTTTGTGTTTGCCGCGAGTGTAACCTTTAACCTCGCTGATTACGACGGCATCGCAATACTTCAATACCACATAATACAAGTGCCGTCGGTTGGTTTTTTGATGACTGAATGACAACGAATTGTATTCGCAGCGCAAACACGGAACACAACACAGCAAGATCAAGAACGCAGCTGCGAGACCGTCCACGTCCAATTCAAATTCTTATTTAGTTATCAAAAACGAAACACAAAAAAAATAAAACATACTCAAACACAATCGGCAATAAACAGAACCGAACAGAGCTCAACTGAACCAAAGTGAACTGAAAGGCGGACAAGCCGAGCGCATCCGCAACTGCCTCCGTCTTCGTCTTCGTCTACGTCTACGTCTCTGCCTCTAGACTCTCAGCCGCTCAGCCGCTGCTCTCTAATGCCTTATCAGCAGCACGCATCTTCTGGGGCTGCCGTAGGAACACACAGAGACTGACCAGCGAACAGTGGACCGACCTTTTACTACTACTAAACAACTATATACATTTGCTAACATACGTGTATGTCGTGTATGTCTACCAACTCAATTTCGGAGTGCCATTCTCGCGCTGTCTCGTAAATTAATGTCATAAATTAATTTTCGGGGATCTGGGACTTTTAACGTTCTGTTATCGTTTGACATTGCAACCGGTGTCGATCTCGGGAGTCGAGTCCGTATCCCGTGTCCCGTGTCGGGGTTTTTTAATATCGTTCAGGAGCGGCTGTCTAAAACAAGTCAACTTTACCTGCTAACAAGTCAACGAGAAGACAAGTGTTTCTCTGTGTGTGTGTTCGAGTGCTCGTGTGTGTGTGCGTGTCATCTAAAACCCAAATGTTCCTTAAATTACCTTGAAGCTGAAATTCAAATTTAATTAAATACAAGCGAATGAAAATATCAATGCAAAACGTATTTAGTGAAATATATATGTAAATGCAAAACAACAAAATACACAAAACTAAATACCTAATAATTGTATAAGAAGAAGTTTCCTTGCTGACGACAACATTTGGCACACATCAAAAAAGAAAAGAAATAAAGAATCCGATCGTTAAAATGTTAAACCTATAAATCGATGTTCAGTGATTTGATGTTTAGCAAACTCGCTCGTAAATTGTGAGACAACCAAGTGTCAAGTGAACGACATACACACAAATCTAATATATTAAAGTATATCGTGTATATGCTTATATATCGGGTATATCGGGTATAAAGCCATTAAATATCTTATAAGACAAAACGCCGCCACAAAACAAAGGGATTACTGGACCAATAAACCAATCGAAAAGCCTTCAGGATATATTAGCAAACATTGACAACAACAAAGATCAACAAAACACAACCAACAAACAACAACAACAAAACAAACATACACCAGACAGACATCATCATCGTTGGAAATAGACCTCGTGTCATTCCAAAAGACGCACATGGGCGTCTGCACCGAGGAGCGCCCTGTGATGCATTGGGTAAGCATCGAAAGATCCCACAAAAAAACAAATAAAACTTAACAGTTTAAAGTTCGATCAGTCCCCAACAACTGACCCCACTCTCTGGGTTCCTCTCTCTCTCTCTAGTTTGTGCTTCATTCTATAGACAATTTTGAGTCAGCAGCAGCAGGTCTGTGAGTGCTGATTAATTTGTGATTTATCTCGCGCTCGGGTTACAAATGTTATCAATGCCAGACCAAAAGCTACAATCCGCCCTCTCCTTCTCCCTCTCCGTATGCTCATCCAATGAGGAGACAACGATAACGAGAACGCAGAGACAACGCAACGACAACGCGACGGCGATAAGCAAAACCCCCTTGTGTATATTTTTTTATTTGAATACATTTTGAGAGCACGACGATTAGTTGTTGTATTTGTGGTTGTCATCATCATCATAATCATCATCTGTCGATAACACAAGATCAATCGAGATGAGCTTCTGTTGCACACAGATCACATGAGAATCAAGTTTCCAACTCTGTCAATTTGTTTATCATCTACTCGTTTCTACAATTGATTTCTGTCATTGCTAGATTTCTAAATCATTTGAATGCAATTCAAACACCAACTGTCATATTACGTATACGTCAAGTAGACAAAGCTGAAATTCTGAAACTTGTAATTTATGTTGGATTAGTTTCAATTCTTGCATTATTCATAATTGTTTTAGTTTGTAATCCATTCTTTTCACAAAATCTGCTTTGTATTGAGTTGCAACAGCTTCATCACAAAAAGCGACACGCGAAGCAAATTTCAATCTCAATATAATCTTGCGTGGTTAATCGGATTTCACACGAACTTTGCTGAATGTCATGATAATGGCATTCCTAGAAAATTATTACATACATACGTACTGTATACAAAATAAATGCTAAGATGATGTGCACATTTTGAGAATTTCATTTATCAGCAGCTGAGATTAGTTTTTTTAGAAAATTATAAACCTCAAATTGAATAAATCTTCTAACAGTTTTCGTATCTATGAGGCATGAAATGTATATCGAAAGAAAAGATTGATTTAAGGATCATTTTGCTATGTTATCACTGGGTTTCATTTGGTTATAAAAAATTTAAAGATTTTTAAAACTGAAACTGAAACTAAAACGAAATTCGGCAATATATAATTTATTATTGTATTAAAAATAACTGTTCGAGAGAAGTATAAATATTTTGATTTATAATAGAGTTGTTGTCTTGCAAATTATTGATTACTTATATTAAACTGCTCAAAAGAAGTATAAATATTTGAAATCATAATAGAGTTGTTTTTGCAAGTTATTGGTTACTTATTTTCAAAATTACTTTTTGAATGAAGCATAAATATTTTGATTTATAATAGAGTTGTTGTCTTTGCAAGTTATGTTTAAGTTATGTTGCATTAGTTAACTCTCTGTTACAACAATATTTTCAATGAATTTCGCAAGCATTATAGGCATAACTTGTGTAATGTGGCCAAGTTTTATGTTTATGGACTGGTTGCAAGCAAATCAAGCCATCATGTTGCACCAAAACCAAAAACACAAAAGCAACAAAAGCAATGTAGCCATAAAAATGTGGTTATACTATCTTGTCAGTTGTGATTTGTTGTTGCAGCTAGCCATTGGCTATTTTAGTTGTATGGACAAACATAAAAAAACGAAAAACAAAAATAGATGCTGAAATATCTAGCAAAAATGGCTGAGCACGAATTCGGTAGCATTGCTTTATGCTTTGGTACTGCAATTGCCCCTAAAGGTAATTGCATGTTCCCCCAAAAAGCAGAGACAACATCCCAGACACACACACACACACAGCACACACACACTTGTACAGAGTCGAAACAACAAAATGGTTGTAAATTTCAACAAGCAAGCGCAATAATTTCTTGGCAAATCAAAAAATACGCAATGTACACAATCTGAAGTTTTCGCATTTTATTTTTCGCGTTTGCGTTTTCGTTTTCGTTTTCGTTTTGGGGGATAGAAACCTGTCATCCTTATAACTTTGCGCAGCCAACACAGTTGAAATCTATTTTCAACTAATTAATCAAAAATAAGTAAACTGGAGCATCGATGATACCCGGCTAAGCAAATCGTCTGTACACAATATTATTATGGTATATATTTTTTCCTTTTTCTCTTTTTTCAAGATGTCTGCGCTCCGTTTCGTACTCGAAATAATGTACTCGAGTATACATACTCGTATTATATGGTCTGTGATCTCTTGGATTTTTCAATGAATGTCTTGTCTGGGGGAGAGTTGTTGTTGTTGTTGTTGTTCGGGATCTGTCGTTATTTTGTCGCCTGTTTCATTTACTCACACGCACATCTGCCTTGCTCTTCAAATGTCGCGCAACGTTTTTCGTGGAAAAACGCTGCAAAAGTTTGCTTAATTGAAATTAACTTTTGTATGCTGTGCTGTGTGCCGCCATTGAAAATTTCATGCATCATTTGTGGCCAGGCTCATCCTTTGAAATTTGTGAAAAATTTCAGAGCTGAGTGACACAGCAATGAGCCGTCAAAGACCCCAACTTAAAAAATGAAAATCAAACAAAATTTAACTAAATTGAACTACAACTATATTTTTGTTGTTTTTTTGGACATTTGCAGCAGCAGAGCGCAAGATTTCTTGGGCCCGGCGCAAGGGAGAAAAGTCCAACACCACCTGTAGCACATCAAGGGAGCAATCAATGTGGCAGTGCTGCAGGTGCAAATAATAATCATCCATTGTTTCGCACATGCTCCACATCCTCATCGTGTCCAGATATTTGTGATCACAGTACAAAGCCATTTGGCAATGCATACGGCAGCGAGTCATATAGAAGGTGAGTTTGAGTCAAGAATTGATATATCATAGAACTGATATATATATCTCACGCTATAGCTATGAGACCGCCGATCGCGCCACATTCGAGGATTCGACGGCAAAATTCTCAATTAGCCGCAGTCGCACGGATTGCACGGAGGTTAGCGATGAGACCACATCGGGCATATCATTCAAAACGGAACCCTTTGGACCACCCAGCAGCCCCGAATCCACCAACGATAGCAAAGTAACCCGCAATCCCGACGATTGCGCTGGCTGTGGCCGACAAATACAGGTAAGAAGCCAATTCCGACGGCAACTGCACAAATTTAATGCTCGATTTATTTGTGCAATTAAAATAATGACAGCGCAGCAAAAGAATTAAACATAATACTCATTAGCGGCTTACTAAGAATCATAATTGTTGGGAGGAAATAGTCGTTTATTTTATATATACATAACATAGATATAGATATAGTCTAAGTCTAAGTTTGTGATGCTTCATTGCAGGATCGCTTCTACCTCTCCGCTGTGGAAAAACGCTGGCATGCCAGCTGCTTGCAGTGTTATGCATGTCGGCAGCCGCTGGAACGGGAATCCTCATGTTACTCACGTGATGGCAACATTTATTGCAAAAACGATTATTATAGGTAAGTCGTACTTAAATAACAAACTCCACACAATATACACAGAGAGTGCCAATTCCGACTCTGACTCTAATGTGATGTGGCCCAAGCTTAAGAGTTCTCAATTCTGAGAAGCGATCGCAAGTGTAGTGGCGAGAGGAGGGGAAAGGGTGACTGTGATGAATCAGATAAAGCCTCGAACTGCATGCCAAGACATTGACTAGAAAATGATTTCCAAACACGCAAATGAAATATTTATGCATGCATTGTTTTTGCACCACTGTGCGAAGGCTATGGCTAGGTGACGCTGCTGCCAAGAAGCAGACCGAGACCGCGACAGCCAAGACAGTGGCAGTTGCAGTTGCAGTTGCAGTTGCCTCCTACTACACATACCCTCTGCTCCCTCTGCTCCTCCAGCGGCTACTGCGGAGCTGCGCCTGGTTGAATGGGCCTGCGTGTGTTCTGCTGTTTGAATTCCCATTCCGCGGTGTTTCTCAAGAACGCGACTCTAACGCTCGCTCACCTCGGCGCACGCTAGATAGACGCTGTTGCACGTTGCACGTTGCACGCTGCACGTTGCTGCAGTCTTCAAGCCAAAAACCTCGACGTCGCTTTTTGAGGTTGACACTCTGCGCTTGGGTGGGTGACGTTGCCGTTGCCGTTGCTTCAACTTGTGTTGTGGCCTCCACACTTGCTAGGAAGCTGCAATTGCAACTGCAATTTCACGCGCCGCTCCAACGTGCAGCAAACACGCGATCAACTAAAGGGGCAACACACACACACACACAACAACAAAATGTTAAAGTAAAACTCGTTATAATTATGCCAAATTTTAGAGACAAAGACTGAGCGAACGAAAGAGCAGCAGCATTTGTTTTAGCTGGGTGTAGACAAGCATTTCTTTCAATTGTGCACAACAACGCCTACAATTTGTTAGGGAACTGCTCGAGCGGCAATTAAAGCTGCCGCTGGTGCTGCTGCTGCCACTGCCGGTTGCAAGTTGCTGCAGTTGCAAGTTGCCAGCGTCAAAAGTTTTCCTCAACAACGACGAACAACACCTGCCCAACGGGCTGCGTAAATCAAAAAGTTTATCATTCAAGCGGCCCCAAAAACGAAGCCAACAACAAACAGGCTGAAGCATGCAACATGCAACACACACACACAGAGAAACTATACAACATACTATGCACCATAAATCCAAGCAAGTCACGCTCGTCACTCGTATTTCCTCTCAAATGATTCTTGTGACATTTATTACCGCTCCATATTTCAAAAAGTACGCAGTCAGCAGTCGGAGTCGGAGTCGCCGATCGCAGATCTCCGAATCGGAGACGCACATCGGAGTTGTTTAGTTGGAGTTGAAGTTGGAGACGGAGAGAGACGGAGACTGTTGCAGTTGATGCTGCAAGCAGGCTGCTTCGATGTCTGATCTCCCCAACGCCAACCGCTTCGCTCCGCTGCCGCTCGGAGTCTCGGGTCGATCTGTCAGCGTTTTTTTTCTTTCTTTCCAAAAGGGGGCATGGGGATGCGCTTCATGTCATACATAGAGTCCAATCCACAATCCATTCCGCCGTAATGTTTCATTTCGTTTCATTCCGTCGGCTTTTGGGCTGCTCGTCGCTGCTCGCTATTATCAATCAAATTGCAGCCCCCTCCCCCTCCTTCCCTCTCTATTCTCCACTTCGATGCTCCCCCCCTCTCTGCACGCACAATGACAACGACATTCTTTGTTGATTTATATAGCTGATGTCAAATATGACAACGCCAAGTCGACAAAAAGTCAACGCGCAGGGGCTGAGCTGGTGGAGGAAGAAGGGGAGGAGGGGCATGTTTGGGGGGCCAGGCAAAATTTATGCCTTACTATGCACCGTTAACTCTGCACGGGGACAAAAATCTTGTGGGTGTTTTGCGGCGACCCAATGAGAAAAACGTATGAACGCATCGCTGCAATAAATTCATGTTTTGTTCAAAATTTGAAAACACTGAAAAACACACAGAAGACATTTTTCACATTCAAATCATATTAAATAAAAACACATGTTTCTCTTTGCTGCTGCTGCTTCGTCTTTGTACATAATTGAAAAGCTGAAATCAATAGCCAAAAATATCAAAATAATGTTTAAGCACACTTACGGATAAATTTCGGTTTGTCACTCCCTCTCGCTCTAATCAGACTTTTGACTTGTTTGATTTGACTTTTCATTTATTGCCCAGCTTATTGAAAAACATTTCATCGCATTTATTTCCATCGATATTTCCATTGAATTTCACTCTCATGTGTGCGGTCAACGCAGGTCAAACTGTAATTATTGAAAAATAATTACTCAAACTCACACACACAAACATTCGTGTCATAAATGTTGTTGTTGGCAACATGCAAAAATATTTCAATTGAAGCCGCATGACAACTTTGTGCACAATCACAGATCGACATCAAAGTGCACATTTGAGTCTTTAATCTACATTTTAGTTGTGAATAGAAGCTGGCATGTTTAACAATTATTTTGACGGTTGAAGCATAAATTTCAATCGTTGAATATAAATATTAAAAAATTTTACATAATTATTATAGAAAAAGCAGCAGTCAAAGAATTCGCGACATCTCTTCGATCTGAGTGAATACATTAAAAAAATAAATAATTTGAGTAATATAATAATGATTTTAGAAATTAAATAGTTATACACAACAAAAATATGTTAATAAATGAATAATATCAAACGGTAGTGACAAGCAGCATAATTAAGAAATAATTAGGCTAAGAAATAAATAAGTAAGCTAAAAGTAATAGATCAAATTTAAAAGGTTTGATTTAGTCATAGCCTAAATAAAGTATTTTAGGTTCAATTTTTCATTTGGTACCATCAAACAGAAAAAATTTAACAATCTTATTGGGAATGCAAATCTAAACAAGTCAGAAAGCTACATTCGAGTATAGTCGACTGTGAGATACCCACTTCTCATTATTGATATAGTACTACATTCAGAACATATTATAGGATACCAAACATTGTCAGCCAAAGCAACTAATAACATATTGCAATAGGCGTTTTTTGACATACAAAGGAGTTTCTTAAATAACTTATACAATTTTTATCTAATCGCAGTTGTTATTGTATATAAATCGAATGTTAAATACTTGACTTATTTAAGTATAGTTTTTCATTGACAGACTATTACTTAATATCAATTTAATAAAAATCGTGGCTATAGCATCTGTTCCAGAAAAATTTACTAGAAACAAATTAGAAACTAAATTAAGCTACGCTCAAATCGAGTTAAAAATACTTTAATTTTATTGAGGATCTTTTTCTCTGCATAATAATCACTCTTTTTCTTCATCTATTAAAAATGAATCGTAACTATATCAACAAAATACGAATAAAATAGTTCCGCCAACTAAAATTCAAGCGACTTATAAATGACTTACCATTTTAAGCTTTATACAGGATAAACAACTCAATCCTGAATGCAACTTAGGAAAATCTAAGCTGAAATAAAATTTAAAATACTTAATCATGACTATAAATCGTTGCTAAAGCATCTATATCATTTACGTTAATAATTCCAGCAAATTAAATTGAAGCACATCAGAAATTAATTGCCAATTTTATGCCTCTAATATTACTCGGCTCAAATTATATGCAGGCATACGAAAATTCAAATGCATATTGACTTTATGAATATTGCTAGCAGATTTGTTATCTCCAGCACTAAAAGACGCCTTAGCGCCAAAGCCGATCAAGCATATATATTTGGACTTTATGTAGCTTTTTGAGTGCTTAGCATTTAAAACACTTTGCATTCAATATGCTGTTGATGCAATGGCCTTGCCAGTGCAACGAAATGAAAGCCAAAGTCTTAACAAATTTGTGGCATGCAATAAGCGGACTTTTGATGGCAATAAACTTAAAACAAAGCATCTGATAAGCACCAAAAACACATGTCACATCGGCTACCGCAAAACCCGGCCGAGAGTTCGTTCAAGACCCGCTTAGATCTGAGTTAGTATGCGAACGAGTATTCGAATGAGTGCATGAGTGTTTGAGTGTATTCAGTATGGTTTTTTGTTATTTTGTCGCACTAATCTGGCCATCAAAACATATGTTCGGCATCGCCGTCTCAGTTGTTGTTGTTGGTTTGTTGGCGGTGTTAACTATGCTCGTGTGTTGCCCCTCTTTCTACTCCCCTCTTTGCCCACTCTCTGTTTGAGCCTGGTCATAATTTTGTTGTTTAGGTTTTAAGCTCGCAAAGCAAATAATTGGATTTTAGTAGATTACTCTAGAGACTGGCAACGGCAACGACAACGGCACAAAAAAATCTAAAACCGCTGCCAGCCGTCGCCTTGATGCAGTTGCAACTCCGACTTCAGCTCCGACTCTGTTGGCTATTGGCTTTTTATACCCGCTACCATTAGAGTAGAAGGGTATTATAACTTTGTGCCTGGAAGAAATGTTTGCAACAGACAGAAGAAGGGATCTCCTACCCCATAGAGTAATCGTGATCAGCGTCAATAACCGAGACTATATACCAACGTCCGTCTGGCTGTCTGTCCGATTTTTAGTATATACAATAATAACTACAGTAGTTATAATTTCTGAAAATTTGGGTTCGATCAGATAAAAATTGCAAAAGTTTAGAAAGAAATAAAAGAAATACTTTAGCGTATGGGAAAAATTGCCTACTTACTTAGGGTTTTAGTTGCTTTGGATGACAATCTGGTATATTTTGCATTCTATTCTATATTTTGAAAGAAGTACTATACCAATATCCCGAATATAGTCTCTGGTATATTTCAGCATTTTAGCGATGAAATAATTAGGCATTTTTCTTTTGTTTTTATTAAAAATTGTATGGCACTCTATGGTATATTTTGAATGGAGTAGTATACCTAATATAATCTCTAGTATATTTCAGCATTTCAGCGATGTATTAATTAGGTATTTTTCTTTTGTTTTTATTCAAAATGGTATATTTTGCATTCAATGGTATATTTTGAATGTAGTACTATATCAATATACCAAATATATCCTTTGGTATATTTTAGTGTTTTTGTGGTATAGTAATTTAGTATATTTTGTGAATAATACCGCACTGTTTGGATTTTATTCAACGGGGTATCTCACAGTCGAGCACACTCGACTGTAGCTTTTCTACTTATTTCTGCTTGTTGTTGCTGCTGTTGCTTTAAGCCAGCCAGCAGGCACTCGTTGACATTTTACAATCAGGCAATGTACCTGTTTCGCTCCGCAATTCTCGTTTCGCTGCCAACAGCAACGGCAGCAACTGCTGAGAAATAATAAAAAATTGTTAGCTGTCACCTCGTTTCTGCATATTTCGTGGCCATCCTGCCAGAGCAGCGACAACGTCATAAAAGTCGCAGCACAGCTAGTCTCCAACCCAATGCAACCCATTCCAACCCATTGCATCCCATCCAGCTCAGCTCAGTTCAGTTCACGTCTTATCTATCAAGATGATGTTGTGCTGATGGCATGCCGGATAAGGCCGGGTAGCATCTGCCTCGGGGCTGCTTTATCGGCTCAGCATCTTAATACACACTCTCACACACACACTCTCATGTTGCACTCACTGGGGCTTCTGCCATAAAGCGCCAGAGCCACAGCAAGAGAGAGAGAGGGAGAGTGTCATAATTTTTATGTGGCCTCCGAGTGAGAAGCGCAAAGTCAGAAACGTTCTTCTTGCCGAGGCAGAGGTCTAAGGAAAATTGCTGATTGGCTTCGTTATCAGAGCGGACTGCGAGTTGCCCCAAAACCAAAGGGAAACATCATAAAAAAAAAACACAACGATGGAAAAAATATATAAAACAAGTAAAAACGAATAAGATGCGTTCGTCTCTTCATCTTGTGGCGAAATGTCTTAATCAGCGACTAGATAGAAAAAACACATCGAGGGAGAAAAAGGGCAGCCAGAGGGGCAGAAAAAAAAGAAAGAAAGATAGAGACGAGGGTAGGGAAAAGTTTGGCATAAAATGTTTACAGTTTGGAAAGTCAGCGAAGCGCGTCCATTTAATTGTGGCCAACGAGTGGCAAAGATACTCGAGCACCAAATTTATGGCCAACCTGAAATCGCGCGTTATGCAATAAAAATAATTTCTCGTTGCTCAAAGAAGCGCGCCCCATGCGAAAAACACAAGATACACTCACTATAGAAAACTTACAGAATTCATTAAGTAAACAGAGAAGCAACAACAACAACAACAACTCGAAGGAAAACGAAAAAAAACGGAGATAAAAAAGAGGCAGAGCGAGAGCGACGACTTAAACAGCCAAACAGTTTAATGATTCTATCTCACGACGTTTTTTTATGTTCTAGCCACTGGCCGCACCACCCCCCACTTGCCTCCTAACCCTTGCCCCCTTTCCTCGCCACAGATTCACCTTAAATAAAAAAAACCAGCGCCAAGGCACTTCACTCTATGTGGCGTCATCAAAAACTTGAGCAATGTTGCGGCATGCACAAGGGACAAAAACTGCCAGAAAGAAAGAGAGCGGGATAGAGCGAGGGAAAGGGAAAGGAAGAGCGAGATGGAGGCTGAGAAAAAAGCGCAGTATTTATTTTTTATGAGCACTTGTCAGCGATCCCATGTAGCGCCATCGTCAACACCCAACATCGAGGCAAAAACGCGGCATACAATGGCTGAGAATAGCTAAATAAGCGATCAGAAATAATAAGCTTAGATAAATAGCTATTATCAATAAAACAAAGATGAGGCAAATAAGCATCGAGTCAGCCGGTTGTGTTGACAGAAATATGACAGAATTGGATTAGATTAACGGGATAGCAAATATGCTAAATTAACAAGCCATTATGATGCTAATTTTTATTGTTTATATACATCCTCTTTTTTAAAGTTGATCTCATGACAAACCTCAACTAAGGTTCAACTAAGTAGTAATTCTATCCATAGCTAGATCTCATTTCCAATATGCTATGTATTAGAAATCAGAGTAAAAAGCATTAACAATATAGGCTAAACAGATCATCGAAAAGTTGAGATATTAATGTAGAAGAATTTGACTATATAAAGACTAAAATTAGATAAAAATTATCTGATTTTTGAAATGTACATTTAAGTTGATAGTATTTATTTTTAACATTAGCAATATACCATCCGAAATAGTTAGTTAGATAGATCAGAAATAGTTAGACTAGAAAAACGAAATTGAAATTATTTACTATATAAATATCCGATGATAATAATTCTGTCGAAAATTTCTTTACGTTCATTTATATCTGATTTCATCGGATTGTATTTTCTTATTAACATTTATGTTGGGTTATATTACTTTCTTATCGGTTATATTTATTGATACCTAGCATTTCCATTATATGATTAGTAATTCTTAACTTACAGTAATATTAGATTGGATTTCAAGTTATTGAGCATCTAAATATCAGCTTAATTCCGTATAGTTCAAAAATAGTTGGATTGAATTAAATGAAAAGAGTTTAGAATGCAACTTTTTAAGGATCTAAATTTCAAATGATTAGCTGACATTTATAATATTTATTGCTAACATCATGTAATTACGATCTAAGTTAAGTAATTCCAAATATTTAAATATAAATTGCCGATGCTTTCTTATTCTCAACATTTATTCATCGTTGCACTTTATGTTTTTAAAAAATGATCAAAATGATATATGCAACTCGTTCATAAAGAGAACTGATAAATCAAGTAATATTTGTGATGACAGCAAAAGGTTAACATCAGATTAGATGGCCGCGATATCATTATGCTAAACGCAACCAGACATTAGAATGCAAATGAAGTAACATAGATGACTAATATTCTTCAAACCAAATATCAACTCGTCGCTTAACCCTTGCACTTGAACACCTGAGCTGGCTATTTATTCCACTGTAAGCCACATCAAGTTGCGGTGGCGGTGGCGGTGGCGCTGCAGCCATGACGTTTAAGCCACATTGCAGCAGCAGCAGCAGCGGGTCACTTGCTCGCTTCGCTGCTCAATGCCTAAACCTTTCTTGACTTCCCTCTTTGGCCACAAACAAAATATAAAAAGAGAAGAAAAACTACTCGCAGCGCGATAATTAAAATGTTTAATGGGCATCTTTAAAAATCATTTTACGCCGAATTTATGCGAGAGCACATAGAGGCGAACCGACACTTAAGAGCTCAACCAAAAAAATAAAAACACACAGAAAAATATATAAAGAGAAGCAGCCGCCACAGGCAGCCAAAGAAACCCTAAGGTCTAAATAAAATAACAAAAAAACGAAAACGAAAAACCAGGCGTTCCAGCAGCTAACTGAAACAATGGGGCGCTAATCTAATCAGCTAAACTATAAAATAAAAATACGAATAAAATTATACATGCAATTTCACTGAGCATGCGGTTCTTGGAAGCCGGAAGAGTTCTATTAAAGAACGTTTAACAATTCAAATGTAAATGCTCAAATGTAAAACCATTTAAAAAACAACAGAAAGAAGCGTTGCTTGTAACATCACACACATCAACCCAAAAAAAAAAAAATTGATGTCTTCTTAAGAAGAAGATGCGGATTAGTGACCTAATCGACGGCCACATAGCGGCAAACCCAACCAAAATAAAAAATACAAAAAAAGACAGCAATACAAACTAATTTTCCAGCGCATTTAACACGTATAGGAAAAACTTGTCGCGCTGCAATTTTTAGGATCACAGTCATCACAACAAAACCAAAACACAACACTCAACAGTAAAGAGAGAGAAAAAAAACACACATAAATGCAAATAATTATTGTATATGTTTAGGCAGGGCGGCGCTCTCGGGAGGAGGGGAGAATCCAAGGAGGGGTTTACCCAGGGCCTAGAATCGAATTATCACCACGGGACGTCCTCCCGAGCGAACTTGCGACGCGCTCTCACGTTATCCCCGTCGACAGCGAAATCTACACGACTACATTTATTTGTATTTAATATTTTGTGTTGTTTGTGTTTGCTGTTTTCTGCTTTTTTTTTGCTTTGCCGCTGCTGTGAACGGGGTGGCACGTCTGGGAAATCCGTTGCAGGCAGCGGCAAACTACTTGTAATCGGAAGAGCCGGCCACAGCGGGTGGCACTTGAAACTTCAGCGCCGCATCCCAGAGTGAACGCAATCCCTGAATGCGTTACAAATGCTCTCACGTTACACACCCAAAAAAAAAAAACTCATGCAGCAACTGGTGCAGCAAAAGGCCCTTTTGCATGAGGCAACAACAGCAGCAGCAGTTGCGCCACACGTCGGTTTACACTTCAGCGTGTCCTGTTCCTCAACTCTCAGCTCTCGGCTCTCAGCTCTCGGTTCGCCATATGCATTTCCGCCCTGAAAACTTTGGCTCTATTCAGGTTTTTAACAGGAGCTGCATCATCGAGTTGTCCATGGAGTGGCCGCGAGAGTGGCCCAAGTGGCAGCCGACGCCGCGCGCCACTTGGCCACGATTTCGTTGTCTGTTATCAGCCACGTCTAAGTTGCAAAAAGCCACCACCAACAGCAACAGCAACCTCTCTTTCCTCTCCTTGGAAGTGCAAACTTATCTATTGGCGTAATCAGAGGCTAAACAAAAATCTTGACTTCAATAAAATATAGTAGACCGTCTAGGGCCTATCATAAGAGCTGCATCAGCAGCTGCTGCTGATGAAGAGCATGATGTTGATGTTGCTGCTGCTGTTGCTGTGGTTGCTGGTGATACTTTTGCTGCTGTTGTTGCTGCTGGTGATGCTCACATGTGTCATTGCTTCGCACGCTTCAAGTGGGCAACGCCTCCGAAACAAGTGCAGGACAACAACAACAACGACAACAGCATCAACAACAACAACAACATCGAGCAGCAGCAACCAGAAGAGCAGTGAACGATGCGGTTAACCAAGGCAGTCAACCGGGTCGAGTTCTTGTTTTTGGGATCGCACTCGCAACGGGATCGAGTCGAGTTTGGAGTCGAGTTCCGAGTTCGCGTTGTGTTGGGATTGATGTACGCCGTGTGGTGGGAAATAGTCGTTGTTGTTGTTGTTGTTGTCTGGGGCAACACTCAGAAGCCAAAACAGCGACAACGACAACGACAACAACACATCAACAAGCTGACGGTTGGAGCTGAGACTGCAATTGCTGGCCACACTCTGAATATGTATGTGTGTGTGTGTGTGTGTGTGTGTGTGTGTGAGTGTGCGACTGTGTGTGTGTGTGAGAGTATCAGATTTCGAAGCGCTCGAAAACATAATCATATATTAGGCGTTGTCACTTTGACATTTCGCCTGCTCTTTTACATGGCAATAATCATAATTCATTTTTCTCTCGCACTCGCTCTCGCTGCTCAGCTCGGCTGAGGCACAAAAAAGGGGGCGTGGCAGGTGGAGAGGGGGGCCTCAGAATGAAATAAAGTGCCACAGCGAAATGAAGGCATCGCCGGCTGCTGCTTCTGCTGCTTTGGCTGCTGCTTCTCCTCGTTGTTGTACGAGTCTGAAACAATTTTATGAGTTGGTAGCAGGCAAAGCGTCGCCGTTTGTTGCCGTCGAGTCGCATGATGTTGACGCTGCCTGTGCTGCATCCATGTTTAATATTATTTATGGGGCTTGCGTCTTGCGGCACAAGGTATCTCTCCTCTGCTGCTGCTGCTGCTGCTGCTGCCACAGTGAAAGATCGAGTGAGAGTCTGCGACTCTCCGTTTCTGACTCCAATTCCAACTGTATCTGAAGAATATCTCGCAAGTGTTTTGCCGGCGACAAGTTGTGCGACAAGCCAAATGTGAATGTGAATGTGAATGTGACAAAAATCTCGGCGTCACATCCCAAATCATTTTCAACGAAATGCAAATGGGAGCCAAAGAGGAGAGTTGCAGGCAAAGTACTACATCGAGAGGGGCATGCCACAAAAGTGCGCTATATAAATATGATAAATTTATATGGAATTGTTTTTGTGTTGCAGCTCTGTGTCTGCAGTTTTATTTTAGCCCAGCGACAGCGATGTGCGAATGAGTCTGTTGAGCGAAGTTGCGAGTCTGAGTCGCAATCGGAGTCGGAGTGAAATGCGCCAATTATTTTGATTAATGTCAAAGAAATCGCGTGTTTCGCGTATTTGATGTTTCTCCTTTTGCCACACTCTTCACTTGGGTACTCTCTGTGGCACTCTCTTGTGTCCAGGGTCATCATTATTTGGCACGAAATCGACAAAACACCCCGATGATTATGACTGATGTTGGTAATCTTTGATCTGTCATTTGCGAAAGTGAAAACAGTAGCCAAATGCACGAATATCCAACTGACGTTAAAGATGATGTTGCTGAGACGATGACGTTGCCGTTACCATTGAGGATCGAGGACTGACGACTGAGGATGACGATGAGTGGGCGTTTTGTTAACCGATCTATTGTGCCGCTCCCGGTTTGCCTGCACCTCTGACTTCGACTGCGTCTCGACAGTAGCTCAGCTCAACTTCCTGACCAAACATGTTATTAGGCTGCGACTGAGGCACCATAATTTTGGCCCTGGGCTCTGCCGAGATTATTGCCCCAAACAAATAGGCTTCGATTTTTGTTAATATCATGCCATATAATTGTGCATAAGTAGTTGTCGAGTTCAAAGGCAACAAAGGCCAAGAATGCTTTGGGGTTACACTTGCGCATACTCTAGCACAATGCCAGCGGAAATTGATTCACTAACTGTGAAAGTAGTTCACAAATTTTGTATCTCTAATAGTTGTACCTACATTTATAGGTCTTTAGGGTGATGGACAGACAGAAAGGCAGACATAAATAGCATTGAATTTAAATTAAAGTTCTTCATTTTAATAGTTGTATTTAAGTTTGCTTACTTTACTTATATAATATATTCAGGCAGTTCTGGTTAATGTTTTAATAATATGATGATTAATACTATAAAAGATGTTAAACAATTGCTTTTAATTACAAATCTTTCTTTAATAATTGCAAAAATATTGAAGTTTATGTCAACTAGCAATCAGACAACAGGTTTTTATAAAATGCACAAACTTGTCTTAAGAATATTTGTGATTTATCAAACAGATCGACAATAATAATTACAATAGAACTTCTGTTGTATACGAAAACTACATTTGTAAATCAATAATTTTTAAAATTAAAGTCAATGAAGAAATAGAACAAACGAATAATTCACCTTAGTGCCCAAGTACTATTCTGAGACTTAATTGGAAAAGAATCGAATTTTATTCTACATATGCTTGTTTAGTTAACTTTAATGAGTGACTAAAGGCAACGAAATTCTTTTAAAAAATTATTAATAATAATTATTATTATTGCAAAAGTTGAATATTTAGAACAAAATTCTTTATCAATAAAAAATTGCAAAAGTTGAGTATTTAGAACAAAATACTTTATTCTCTTTTTATTCTATATTCTTTTTTTAAGATTGAAAAGTTTTTACATCAAATTTCGCAATCTTCTTTTGAATCTGGAATAAAACATTCTTGAAGATTTCAATCTTTAAATAAGATGTTTTTAGTTTTAAATGCATATTTACCATAAAAATCTTAATTTAATATTTTTTCAACCTATGTAAATATAAAAAAAGGATATATTTTATATCTTATATAAAGATTTCCAATATTCTTTTGAATCTAGATTTTTTTCTGTGTGTAAATTCATTATTAATTCCAAAGATAATGTTGTTCTACTTTTGTTGCCTATAAATGAAATGATTAATTTCAATTATAATTTCGCACTTAATACCAAATATTCTTCTTTTCTTGACGTTATTTAGAATAGAATAATTTATATTCGTCTATTGATGTTTCATATGTAGGTAATCGATGAAATTTGTAGTCTTCTAAGCTTTTTTACTTTTTGTTATTACTGCAAATCAACTAATGATGTTGTAATGTATTTCTTTACTTGCAGTTTTTTTGGTACTCGCCGCTGTTCCCGCTGCCTGGCCTCCATAAGCTCCAACGAGCTGGTCATGCGCGCCCGCAACCTGGTCTTTCATGTCAACTGCTTCTGCTGCACCGTGTGCCACACGCCGCTCACCAAGGGGGATCAATATGGCATCATTGATGCGCACATCTATTGCAGGTAAGTTCAGAGTACACTTTTCAATTGAAGATTAAATTTTAAATCGATTTTAAATCTGCAAACAGAACACACTATAGCATAGCGAGGGAGGGAGACGCTGCATCGTCGAGCATGAGTGCCACATATCCGTATAGCACGCAATTTGGATCGCCGCACAATGACTCGTCGAGTCCGCACTCGGATCCCAGTCGTAGTATTGTTCCTACGGGCATCTTTGTGCCCACATCGCATGTCATAACCGGACTGCCTCAGCCGGCGCGTCAAAAGGGGAGACCGCGCAAGCGCAAGCCCAAGGATATCGAGGCATTCACAGCGAATATAGGTAGGTTGTAAATACCAAAAACGTAGCCATAAAAAAACCTGCTTAATGGCTTGCAACCTGAAGCTGTGTTGCTGTTTAGCTGAACCTGGTTCAAACTGGCGCCAGTGCAGCGAACCAAAAGTTTTTACGAGTATTCCTTTACGAGCTTCAAAAAACCGCATGTTCGAGTCGTAAACCGAAACATTTGTGCTCAAGCTGTAAAAGTCGCGAACTGCACAACAACTGAATGTGATTTTTTCTGATTTCTTTTTGCATTTTGTTTGACAGATCTCAACACCGAGTATGTGGACTTTGGGCGCGGCTCACACATGAGCGCCTCATCGCGGACCAAACGAATGCGCACCTCGTTCAAGCATCATCAGCTGCGCACCATGAAGTCCTACTTTGCAATCAATCACAATCCCGATGCCAAGGATCTGAAGCAATTGTCGCAGAAAACGGGTTTACCAAAGAGAGTCCTACAGGTGAGCAAAGCTCTTGCAACACTCAAACAACAACAGACACTCATCTCTCTCGTTTTTGGCAGGTTTGGTTTCAGAATGCGCGAGCCAAATGGCGTCGCATGATGATGAAGCAAGATGGCAGCGGCATGCTGGAGAAGGGCGATGGCACATTGGACCTGGATAGCATTTCGGTGCACAGTCCCTCATCGTTTATGCTGGGCGGTGCGAACAGCACGCCGCCCCACAATCTTGACTAACAGCTGCTCAGGGAGAGGGAGCAACAGCAACAACAACAGCAGCAATCACAGCAGCAGCAACAGCAACAGCATCGCAACACTGACTCCAGCAATGTGAACACTAACGCCTCCAACTCCAATTCCACCTCCAACTCGAATGCCACCAGCGTATCCGCCTCTGCCACAGCAACGGCAACAGCAACGGCAGCGGTTGCTGCCGCAGCTGCTGCCTACGCAATTGAGTTGCAACTGCTGCACGCATCGAGTGGCAACAACGGATGTTGCTCGCCGGCGCTGCTCTCGTTGGCGGACCTGTTGAATGGCACTGACGATTAGTAGTTGTTGTACTCGTACTTGGCCACAAAATACTCAAATACTAGAGAGAGAGAAACCTTTACAAACATGCATACATACACACATTCAATTACATCAATATGTACATCACATATTTACATACAAAGCACACACAAACGCCTAGAGAATGTTGTTTAGACGGGCTGCCTCAAGTTTGCTGTTTGCATTAAGTATTTTTGTAGTTGCTTCTAGCCATTCAGACAGTCAATCAATCAATCAATCAATCAGTCAGTCAGTCAGTCAGTCGGTCAGACCTTGAGATTGATTAGCGATTAAATACAAGAACTCCTCCAAGCAGCTTCTCCTCCATCGATCGATCGATCGATCGCTCGATCGATCCTCTTTATCGAGTAGCAGTGTCTGAGATCAGATCTTATGCACCCCTCAAAAATGTTGTTTCTATTTCTATCGTTCATTTGTAAATATGTACTAGAACCTTAGTAATTGCTTACAAGAAATTATTGTTAATACTTATACTATATATAGTATATATACATATACACATATATATGTATACATATGAATACACACAATGCATACATACATACATATATATTGTATATCTACCATACATATATTAAATAAACAAATCTAATATATAAATTTCATATTTATTGCCCAAATTATATAGTTAGAGATGAATTTAGTTTAACGAAGCGATCTATATATATATATATAGATATATATATTATTATTATCTGTCGTAGTATTACGCTAATTTACTTGCTTCGATCCACACATGATGAGACGCTGAAATATGAAATTATATTAAATGAATCGAGATCAAGTTATGATGAGCAATGGAAAAATGCAATTGAAGCAAAGTGAATAACAGAAATTTGTACTTACAAATAGATTAACCATAAGTCGTACCATAGAAGCCAAATAAAAGCGATTAAAAAATATATAAATCCTTTTTCTTTAATTTCAATTTAGTTTTGGGAAGTTTTCTCTGCTGCACCTTCAAGAAATTCACATTTCAACTCAAATTTCAGAGCATTTAACATTTGAGTGAGTGTTAATTCACTTAGAACAGCAAATGTTAACAGAATTCACTTAACAGTCAATGCTAACATTTTCACTCAAGAGTGTCTCACTCAATGGCAGCACTGTTAAGCAAGCAGTGCACTGCTTGAGGGGTTGAGTTTACTGCCTTGTTAGTCATGATTTATGTCTGGAATTTACGTACTGCGATTATTAACGAATTACTTTCATATTTTCCCGATTGATAAAAAGAAAATAATTTATAATTTCACGATTAAGTTGAAATTTATGATTACGCATTTCTATTAATAGTTCAAATAAAAAATGCCCAGGTAGGTGAAAAATAATTTATTACAAAACATTAAAAATTAATAGAGAGTGAGATTGTTTTTTTGTTTATCATTTTTTTGCTTTTACTTGCATCATAACTTACAAATTATTAAATCTCAATACATGTAGCTAATATGCCAAAAAATATATTTGTATAATTTAGATTCTTTTACGTTGCGTTCACAAAATTTGAATATGTAATACAAAAGTTTCGTTTGTTTTGTCTTGTTTAGTTTTTGTTTTGTTTTCTTGGTGTTTTGCATTAGTTGTACTTAAATTGCTATTACAATTACACAAAAATAAATGTCTTTTATAAATTATGTGTATGTGTTTGTGTGAGTATGTGTAAAAAATTACAAACAAATTAATGTTGTTTAGAGTGCACAGCAAAATGATTTAACGAGCAAAAAACACGTAGATAAGGCAAACTTTATAAACAATTTACAACGAGCCGTTAACGATGATAACTATGTAATTTGTGTTGATTGGTTGTATTTGTTTTGTATTTGTATCGTATGTCTAATCAATGGACGCAAGAGCTTAAAGTCTTGCTAACTTGCTGCGGCCGTTAATTGTTGTTTTTGGATCTCATGTTGTTGAAGTTGTTGTTGTTATTTTTATTGTTGTGACAATAGGTGACACCTTGTGACACTTTTGGATTAAATTATTATGCGATATATTAAAAGCTCCACACCGTGTGAATATATATATATTTTTTAGTTGGGACTAGTTAAGGATTAATTCAACTAGAAATTTCTAAGTTCTCTTTTTTGTTTTTGTTTCTTTCGTTGAAGTGTGTATGAGTGAGTGAGTGAGTGTGTGTTATGTATGTTTGTATATATGTGGTGTGTCTGTGAGTGAGTTAATCTAAATATATAACTAGAGAGCATGTGTGTATTGCTTATTGCAGACAAACAAAATGCAGTCAGCACGATTCAGCTGCTGTTCTTAACGGCAATGTTAACAGTATCACCGATTGTTGTTGCCTGCACTTCAGCAGCATTAGGATTTCCATTACCAACAACATCAACAACAACTCCATTACCAACACCATCAGCCTTAGTATCATCACCATCACCATCACAGGCTGTTTTATTGTTATCCGCAGCGGCTGCGGCAGCGGCGGCCAAAGCCTCACGACGCTGACGTTTCATTTCCATCAATTGCTTGCGTTGCGCCTCACGCTTCATAGCTGCCACCGAATTGGATGCAGGTGGTTTCGAGCTATTACCAGTTGCGCCTCCTGCATTGCCGCCGCCAGAGCCGCTTGTTGATTTCGTTTTTAGATTGCCAGTCTTTGGAGTTTTTGTCGATTTAAGCGGCGCTGTGTCCGCCTTTGGTGGCTCGATAACACGCTGTAAACAAATGAATACGTATTAATACAGATGATTGTTGCAGCCGTTTTGTGACTATGACTCACGTGCCAATCGTTGCTCTTTAATTGCTCAATATCAGCGAATATCGAATCCACATGCGTCACCTGCAAGTACACCATATCCCAGAAGCCTTGCAAATCATCAATTGTGGTCGGAAACGCATCTTCCGGAGACCGATTCAAATTGTTGTGACACAGACCTGCAAAGAGGTGTCAAAATCCAATTAGCACATTGAAATCTTTAACAATTTGTATGAGATTTACCCTCGAATTGTTTCATTTTCTGTGAGACCAGCAGACGTGCCTTGCCCGAGGCGGAACGGAGTAGACCAAAAGTGTCCTCTGTGATATCGGGATTGTTCTGCAAAAGTTTTGAACTGTTAGTTTTAGCTAATAACGAGATTACTATGCGAACTCACAGTCAAGGCATCGATATACTTCTCAGCTACGGCGGCCAGCGCAAGAAGACGAACCTGTTCGTCCTTGAGTATTTTCAGAAAATAGTTACCATCCTTCTCCACTGCCACAGGCTGTGCCACAGCAACAGGGACAGCATCTTCAACTTCTGGTGTGGGTTTCATTATCGGCTCAATCTTGGTGGAGCTGATGTACTCCTCGGAGTTCACTTGTGGCGTCTTGATTGGCTCATGATCCACCACATCCACATTTGTCGTTGTCGTTGCCGACTCTGGCAATTTGATGCCATTCGTGGCGGGCAGCGGCACCTCGGGCGCCGGCGATGTGCGCGGCACACTGCGTTTGGGCGAAACCGTCGGCAACTGGGCGCGAAACTCGTGACTCAAGTGTCTGAATACAGGCAAATCCACATCACCATTGTGGCCAGTTGTTGCCGCCGCTGATGTCTCCAATTGCAAGCGTGCCGTCGCCGTTTGCGTGCAATTATTTTGCAACTTCTTGCGGAATTCACCGTAGTCTTTGCTGGGCGAGAGCTGTTTAAATTTACGCGACAGCTCCGTGCTCTGCGGTGGCACATCGAGTTCATGCTGTTGATATTGCGTTTTCTTCTGCCTGGGCACTGGGGACAAACTGGAGCTATGCTTCTTGGGACTGTAAAAGCCCTGCGCTAATGCGCCCGGTCCATACAGACGCTCGACACGCTGCTGAATAAAGCTGCTGGTCGTTGTGGTGCTATGCGATTTATCGCCAGCCCCACCATTGCTATACAAGTGATCGCCATTCTCCAGTAAGCCATTGCTGTGATTATTATTATTATTGTTGTGGGCCTCGTTGATGAGTGTTGTGTATTTGTTGGCTGTGTTGCTGGCAGCCGTGATGGGTTGCTTCGTATGTATTGGCATCGTGTGTAGCACCGGCGCTGCCAGCGAATTGCTGCGCTTGCAATACTGCAGACTGCTGGTTGAGGGCCGTATGGGCGAGACTTCGCGCGATTTATTAATATCCTGGCGTATCTTGGAGTCGTAAGTGGTCAGATTGGAAGTAGCCGTTGACGCAGCAGGCTAAATTCAGATAGCTCGGCTTCTTCTCAACGGCATCCACAACAAGACTGTTTTTTGCCGATGATGTTGTGCTCCAATGGGGCAGTCGACTCATCGACTGCAACAGCGTCGTCGTCGTCGTTAACTGGCGGTGACAGCACCATACGCACTCCACCCGTCCTGGTTCCGTCCAGATTGACGTAGGCGGCGGTGTTTGCGGTTATCGTTCGCTGCGGCTGCGGCTGCAGCGGGGAGCGCAACGTGCAACGCTCACGTATATTGGCCGTAAACTCACGCGTTATGTCCTTCACCGAGATGGGCGTTGGAAAGTTCAAGCTGCCGCTGGTATCTGTGAATTTACAATGTGAAATGATAATTTAATTCCGCAAGCAAAAGTTTTTTGGCAATGCAAATTGGACAAACCCGAATATAACAATAACAACGGCAGCAGAAGCAGCAGCAAAAAAATAAAGAAATCGAAACAGAAACAAAAACAAAAGTGGTAACAGAAACAGAAAAAAAAGAGAAAAATAAAAGAGTAGAGTTGACAACACTTTTAGTAGTTTTTTTTTTGTGGTTAGGTGTGCGCCACATTAACATGTGTGTGCGTGTGTGTGCTGTGATGATTGCTATACCTGATATATCGGATGAATCGGCATCAACATCTAGTGAGCAGCTGCCAATGGAATCCAAGCTGCGATCCATGAGAGGAATTTTGTCGGCTGCTGTTTTGATTGATCGAGAGTATTGCTTGATTTTACGTACATTTACACATTTACATTTAATTTGATATCTACTCATACAAAATGAATACAAATTGAACAACAAAAATTATTACAAACTAAAAACTAAACAACAACACTTGACTTCCGTTTGAAGGCAGTGAATAAAGCTCAGCTATAGCGATCGAAAAATGAACGCCCATTTTTGTTTATTTTTGTGCACTGGACAAAACAGGGGAAATGCAATAATTCGTAATCATGAAGAAGGAAAAGAGAAACAACAACAGTTACAACAAACAAAAAAGAGATATACCATACATAATGAAATAAACAAAACAACTGAGCAAATGCCAAATGGGCGATTGCTTTATAATAATTATTTGCCATTTATGCAAAAGCGGAAACTCTGGAGGGGAGCAACAACAACAGAAACAGAGGCCAGACTGCAGATCGGTTGGTTCGTTAGCTCGTTTTGGACACTGCCAAGGCGACAAACTGAACAACTGCCTCTTTCTCGCTCTCTCTGCGTGTGTGTGTGAGGGTGGGAGGCAAAGCAGACAGAAGACTAACAACAACAACACACTCAGTTAAGCACTGCAGAGGCTGAAAGCTCTTTTTAAGCTGCGCGCTATTGGAGATCAGTTGTTATTGTTGTTGCTACATTGTTTTACTCTTCTTTGGCATTCTCTGCTTCTTATTTACGCCATATTTGTTGTTGTTGCTGTAGTTGGTGCTAAGTCGGCAAGCTTGAAAGCTGGGAGCAGCTCTAACGGCACCCAACTGACGTCTACATTTCCAGTTCCGCTTTGCTAACTTTTCGCCGTTATTGTTGTTGTTGTTTGTCTTGAACCAAATTTGTTCTTTCTACGTCTAATTCCCATAACATGAGACAACTTGGAACTAATTACACAAACAAATAATTGGCAGCAACAGCGCCCCAGGCAGCAAAACTCCGGCGCATAACAACAACAACAACAAAAAACGCCAACTATTTATAATCCGGGCGCAGAGCAGTGACACTAAAAGGGGAGAGCGGAAGAAAAAGCGAACAAAAAAGTGGGCAACACGTTAAACGGAATGCCAGCCAAAGAAGAAGTCACAGAAAACATGACTATGTCGCTCGACAGCGCAGCAGCAGCGGCCGCAGCGGCAACAGCAGCGTTCGCTGGTATTTGGAGTCAACAGCCAAGAACAACAACAACAAGAACTACAAGCCAGAAGAGAGCGGCACGCAATATGTTCTATTTTAGTCGCTGAAATTTATTATAATGACTTTATAAAACGAATACTCTGCTCGCAGTTAAATTATCTGGCACAAAATAAGGCCAAGTCCTTTCCAATTGGAAGTGCGCTGTCAGATCGAAGGAAATATGCAGATTTATCATAAAAATTATTTAGTCATAGACTCACATAGAAGCATACAAACATAAAACACGCACACAGTCACAGATTTATAAATGCAAACGCCACACATACACGAAACGAAACCAAACGAGAGATGACAGCACTGCAGCAGCGCAGTTCACAATTGTATATATGGAAAACGGTACACGCACTCACAGACACGACCATGTAATTAATTAATAAACAAGAAACACCCACACACCTCTACCGCTCCTTCGCAACACTGCTGTCGTTGATGTTGTATGATTATTGAAGCGAATATCAGCTTTGTGACATAATTTTATTATTGCAATTAAAACTCGCGAGAATGTCTTCACTACTGCAGCGTTTGCGCCGTATGCGTGACCGCAACTTCAATTTCAAAATATACCAATTTGCACCCAAAATATACCGCTTCCGCAATGCAATTGACAATATCATTATTAAGCTGGTAACACTGTTCCCAGTGGTGAGAGAACATGTCTGTATGTTAGCGCAATCTTTGAATCATCTATTGCTTTCTTGTTTTGCCTTCAAAGTCATATTGCAAAATATTAAATTAGCTACATATTAATGAAAACAGCATATTTTATTTATTTATTTTACGCATAGACGACGGTATACAAATACCAAATGCGATGTTAATGGTTTTACTTTAAATTAACATTAATTAATTGGCAGATTATTTAAATGATAATAATTATTTCATTGGAATTTTTTTTATTAAATTTAATATATCTGTTAAATGTATAATTAAGTATTTCTAATCAATTTCTAATGCAGGAATTTATTTATTTGGTATATATTAACGGTCGTTTCGGCCACACAGTTTATATTGCTATCTCACTTTTGGGCTCTCTCTCAATATTAAACTTGTTGACTCCCTCTCAGCAGGCCGACCCGCTCCGTAACAAGAAATTGTTTTCTTTTGCACTTGCTATACGTTCTTCCCGCATTCGCACGTTAAAAGCCGGATCGGAAAGACGTCTGGAATTTGTTGTTTGTGCCAATTAAAGTCACAGGAATTTAAGTAGTAATAGTACGTGTTACTTATCTTTGTTGCTACCATAAAAAGTGTGTGTTTAAAAATGGCAGAGCTTTCAAATGAATTAAAGCAGTTGTTCGAGTAAGTAAAATAGCCGCTAATATTTATCTATGCATGTGTGTGTGTGTGTGTTCGTCTGATGGGAGATTGATGTGGTGGGATGACGTTGCGTTGGGTGCATACGTTCACCAACACATTTGCAAGCATCCCATATACGCACGTGTATGTGTGTTTGCTCATATATGTATATCCTGCTTATCGGCAACTTGTTTATGGTAAATAAGTGTCAACTCACATTTATGCTTGATAATAAGGGCCGCAACGTCTGCGGGTGATAACGAGTTGTCAAGTCTCAAAATAAAAGTGCACGCCCATTCATGCCTTGAATTTAAAATTGCAATTTCACAAGCCAGCTGCACTTGATTTTCATTATTATTATTAATTGCTAAAAGCAGCCGCAATGAAAAGGCGTTTTTTTCTTTCCTCTGCACATAACCTATTGTCGCCTTTCTTTGTCAATAAGAATGGAAAAAACAAGATGGAACAAGATCAAGAAGAACTGTGCTTGCGAATTTCAAATGCTCTTTCACAAATTCTTTTTGCAAAAAAGAGTAAGGGTATGGGAATTTCCTTAAAAATCCAACTAGGACATTATATTAATTTTTAAAATTATAAATTTACGTTTTTTTTTAAGAGAAAATTATAAAAATGTATATATTAGTTTTTTGTTGTGTCTGAAACAAAGAATTTGCAAGCTTTTTACTTGATTTTGGATTTTTCTATTACATTGTTTTTGATAAATTTCTATTTTTCTTTGTATATATGTATGTACATATAGTATGGAAGCTATTTTTCTAATCTATTTTCTATTTTATGAAACAACTATTCATAAAAATTAATAATAATAATTACTCAAAAAACAAACAAATTAAAACCGCAGATATAGTATTATAAAAATTTAATAGATAAGAGAAGTAGCTACAACAAAGATATACATATTAGAATATGCCCGGGATTATTTAATAAGGAATTTTGTTGTGCGAACGATCCAATTTGGAAATTCCCATATATGCACGTTTTCCTTGCTGATAATAAATGCATATCAATTAGGTTTTCCGATAAGACTACAAACTAATATCGGTTAACCACACGTATCATAAATTTCCAACATAGTTATTGTTCTGTATGTTTTTATCAGTGACATTACCACAAGATGATCTACATAGCACAATCATAAAACTAATCGACTTGACCACAATAGGTTCGTCAACGGCAAGAAGGCTGATTACATCGAGACCCTGAAGACTGCAGTGGCCATACAATCGGTGTCCGCATGGCCAGAGAAGCGAGGCGAGATCGATCGCATGGTCGACTGGACAGCTGATAAGTTGAAGGCGCTTGGTACCGAGATCGAGTTGGTTGATCTGGGTAAACAGACACTGCCCAATGGACAGGAGCTCCCCCTGCCTAAGGCACTGCTGGGTACACTGGGCAAGGATAAATCGAAGAAGACTGTGCTGGTCTACGGTCACTTGGATGTGCAGCCCGCACTCAAGGAGGATGGCTGGGATACCGAACCCTTTGAGCTCACTGAAATCGACGGCAAACTCTATGGACGCGGCTCGACCGACGATAAGGGACCTGTGCTGTGCTGGATTCATGCCATCGAAGCGTATAACAAGTTAAACATTCCGCTGCCATTGAACATCAAGTTTGTTTTCGAGGGCATGGAGGAGAGCGGCAGCGAGGGATTGGATGAGTTGTTGATGGCACGCAAGGATGACTTCCTGTCCGATGTGGACTTTGTGTGCATCTCCGACAACTATTGGCTGGGCAAGAAGCGTCCCTGCCTCACATATGGACTGCGTGGTCTTGCCTACTTCCAGGTGGAGATCGAGTGCGCCAAGAAGGATCTGCACAGCGGCGTCTTTGGCGGCACCGTGCACGAGGCAATGCCTGATCTCTGCTACATTTTGAGCACTCTGGTTGATAAGGACACCAACATTCTCATTCCTGGTGTCAATCGTGATGTAAGTGCAACTTAGTCATGCTTTGTATTGCATGTTGCTAAGGTCTCATGATTTAATTTTTCTTCAGGTTGCTCCCCAATTGAAGAACGAGGAAGAAATCTACAAAAACATCGACTTTGAAGTGGACGAATACAAGTTAGTTGCTTAATCTAATCATAGAGTGGCATTATAAATTATTTGCTCTTTACTAATCTCATGCTTGCGCTCGTTCTCTTTTAGGAAAGACGTTGGCACCGAACACCTGCCCCACAACAGCGACAAGACCCGCCTGCTGCAGGCCAGATGGCGTTATCCCAGTCTCTCGATTCACGGCATCGAAGGTGCTTTCTACGAGCCTGGAGCTAAGACTGTCATACCCAAGAAGGTCATTGGCAAGTTCTCGATTCGCTTGGTGCCCAACCAGGATCCCAAGCACATTGAGGAATGCGTTGTCAAGTACATCAACGACAAGTGGGCCGAGCGTGGCTCTCCGAACCAGATTAAGGTCTTGAATCCTTTTATAATTATTCCCAAGTATTGTTTTACTGACTATATTTAACTGTAGGTTGTCATGTTGTCCGCTGGCAAACCCTGGACTGAGGATCCCAACCATCCACACTACGAGGCCGCCAAGCGTGCGGTAAAACATGTCTTCAATGTCGAACCTGACATGACCCGCGAGGGCGGCTCCATTCCAGTGACTCTGACCCTGCAAGAGGCCACAGGCAAGAACGTCATTCTGGTGCCCGTCGGTGCATGCGATGATGGCGCTCACTCGCAAAACGAGAAGATCGATATCTACAACTACATTGAAGGAGTAAGATGCACGAATTCTACAAATTTTTTGCTATACTGATGCCTAAAAAATTCCTTTTTTAGACTAAACTGCTGGGCGCCTATTTGCACGAAGTGGGCAAATTGTAGAGTGGATTTTACAGGATCATATCCTAAGCTTACATCACGATGGAACATCACAAAAGCTAGACATTTTAATTGATACACATAACACACGACTAATCCTTGAAAAATTTTTTACTACATACGTTTTGTATTCAACAAGCGAATAAATATTAACAAACTGCACTTGAATGATTTTTGGCTCTTTAATCTGTCCAGGAATCACCGTATTTATTCTTCTTGCCAGTTGCAATTGGAACATTTTGATCCTGAGGAGGCAACTCGACAATTGCACGCTGCGGCTGCTGGGCTGGTGCTTCATATGACCGGGAGTAGGGACTCTGCTGACGCTTTAAGTACTCGTCGCGATTCTTTTTGCGCAGATCCTCGTAGGATTCACCTGGCTTGGCCGGTTCCAATGGCAACTCCGTGTCCACCAAAGTGCTGGCAGCTGTCATAAAACAAGATTGTATAAATTGCCTTAAAATAAAATGCAATCATGCGCGCTTACAGTCCAGAGTGGGTCTATAGATGTCGTCTAGACCGGACAGCGATGGTCGCGAGTCCGTGTCCAAATTCAAAGCTGTATTTCGAGACGGCTGGAATCCCTCATCAGTGTAGACATCAGCGGAGCTGGGGGTGAAGGGAGCCAGAGTGAATGCCCTGCCCAGATTCTCATCTGGTGTAATGGTGCTGATGACACCACCGCCTTGTCTGCGTTGTCGCAATATTTCACCCAATCGTGAATTGGGCAATCGCATTATCTTCTCAGCACATTTCTGCTGATAACTGAACTTTCCCACAAAGTAGCCGAGAATGACACCCAGAACCACTTTCGGCACAGCTCCGTATTTGCCATTGCCCTGAATGTAACCATTCTTAACGCCAAAATAGGCCAGCAGTCCCAATCCCGTGCCGAAGGGTAGCGATCGCTGGACAAATGATTCCTGGTTGCATTCACGTAACGCTTTCAATTCATCGGGACTGAAGTTGTAGTCTGCCTGGAAGAGACATGATCAGCAATTGTTATATTGCTAAGTACTCATTATAATTACCAGTGGATGCTGATTGGGTGGAGGTTGTTGCCTATTTCCATCGTTTAATGGCAAATCCATGATAAATGATTAAAATTTCTAAAAGTTTCACGAAATTGCAGCAGCCGGCGATTTCGGCAGCGTGACCGTACTTGAAATTTCAAAATATACCATATTGCTGCATAAAATATACTACAAGCAGCTTGCACTTTATTTAATACAAAAATACTATCAATGCATTGCAGTGTAAATCAATGTCACACATTTAAACATCTCTTTTTTTATTAATTTGTTTATACTCTTTTCTTAAAATGTAATTAACATTAGAAGATAAGAACCGATATATTGCTTACATCCCAGCGGACCTTATTTTGTACATCGCAAATGAGCGCTAATAAATTGCAGCATACTTCTAGGCGCCCGATTAAAACAATTTGAACATTTGCCTAATATTTTTATAGCATACTTGTCGGCTAACAATTTACGCTACTTTCTTTGAACTTTTTGAATTTAGATTTAAATCGAAAACATTTCCAAGGCGTTGGTCAGTCAAGTTTATTTTGGTTGTATCGAATATTTGAAAATTGAAAGCGAACAATTGTAGTTGCATGTTGAATTCCAATGAGGTCAGGCGCCATTGGGGTACCCTTTATGCGAACAATTGACCACAAACTGTCGACGACTAAAACAATAAATGAAAGTCTGGTTGCCAAAATTGGTAACTGGTCAAAGTCAAATCAATGTCTAGATGTTACCGCTGCTGTCACGCAAAACGTCAGTTGGCCATTCCCAGTCGTCGTCGTCGTCGTCGTCCCAGACAATTGACAAAACATGAGGCATCGCCTGCGCAATTCGCAATGCGCCTGCGCTTGCTTTTGTTTCGCCTTCACATGGATATTTTCTTGTGAAAAATCTCAGCTTCGTGTACGCGCAAGTCGCTGCAACTCGTTGTGACAGCAAACTGTTTTTGTGTTTGACGCATGAATAAAATCAAAGCAAGGCACAGAGGAACGCAGCTCGCAATGCCAGCGCCAAATACAGCAGCCAACAGATTGGGACTTGGGTGATGCATCGTCGCTGCCTGGTGGCAGCTTGTCAATGGATGCTATGTATGTCTGTGTGTGTGAGAGCGTGCCACGCATGCCAAGTGGTGTGCAGCACGTCATAAAGCTCCTTGGAGTGTCCCTCCTCATAGACACAGACGAAAGTGAGATTCAGTTGACGCTGTTTACTTTGCTGCTGCTCTTTAAGCTAAACGATGATAAACAATACTGCAATGAGTTTGACCTTGACCCAGCTAAACGTCATCTTCGAGCCAAACGGTAAAATCAAGTTCATTACGCGACAACTTGAAAACCGGCTGCTTGCAGTAAACTTGGCTCATTCGAATCCTCTTCAGTGTCTAGAACCAAACTTAGTTGATTCTTGGCCTGATTGCAATAGTTGAGCTGCACAATGCCCCTTGATTAGCGACCACCTGCAAAACACATTTGCATACGACGACGACTCAACTGCAGATGCTGATGCAGATGCAGATACAATCTTCACTGCAGATGCAGATACTCGAAGAGACTCTCAGCTGATTGCGTCTCTGTGCGCAACAAGTCACTTAAATTGAAATGGCTAATAATTAAATAAATTGCAATCGCTGGACATAGCGAATAGTTTCGAATTATTCATTCGATCTATCTATCGCTTATTCACGCAAGCGAATTCGAATACGTTCTAGGAACAAGAGACCCAAAAGTGAAACTACAGTTACATGTAAATTATCGGTTGATTTTATTAATTTTACACTGCCCATTATCATCGGATTTTGGTAAGAAGAGTCGTCATCGTATTGTAACTGTAATCGCTGATAGCATAAACGGGGCCAAGCCGAGCCCCAAAAATGGGTATCACGTCGCGGGTAGATCATAATTCCATGCTGATATGTCGTATATGATGACTGGCGACAAGCATTTCTAGAACAGCACGTAGAAACAATTAATGCTTCCACAACAAATCTTATTTTGTATACTCGGTATCTTTGCACTAAAGAAGGCATCGGAAAATTACACCCAAAATCAAATGAAATGTCCAGCACACTCGCTGAGCCGGAACGTGATCGTCTCTCTCTCTCTCTCTCTCTCTCTCTCTCTCTCTCGGTGGGTCTCCCAAATTTGCGCTTTCCATATTTACATTTTTCGACTCCGAGTAGTTTGAGTATTGAGTACTGCACCCCCAAATGGGTTTGTGTCTTTGGCCGTTTGCCGATTGAAGCGATTTCGATGCAATTGGTTATGAAACATTGCCGGGGATTGACGGTTAATTGTATGTTTCCGGTTCAGTGCAACTCATTTGCCTAACTCGGCTGCAGCTCGCTCACTCAACTCCATTGTGTCTCTCGTAGATGAAAATGAAAATGAAAACCGGGAGAGTCAATAAAATTCTTCATTTAGGTTAACGGCCAAAGCCGCATGCGACGAGATGCGGAAATCAAAAGCAAATCCACAAACAAAGCATAAAAAATGCAAAACTAATCTTGAGCTAAAACTGTGTGCGTTAATGAGGTCTCAGTTTCAATTATATCAAGCTAGAGAAATTATTTGCCATTCTTTTCATTTTGTGTTAGAAATTAATTTAAACGATCGCACAAGGCAGCCTGATATCGTATCGGAAAAGTAAATAAATATTTACCGAAATTAACTTTAATCGCAATGTCAAACTTGTCAACAAAGGTATCATATGCACTAAATGAGAATTATTAGTCATGTGCCTGCCTAGATCGATTGAGTAAGCATTGCGTTAGTTAGTTGTTAACTGGGTTTTTTCCTAGGAACATATGGAACTGAGAAGACGCTACAGATTGGCCAAAAAATTTGCAATTAGGAACTGCGATATCTGTGTTTTTCATTTCCAGGAACTGAAGTACTTGGCATTATTAATTGATACTAGGAGCAGGTAATTGAAATCGATACTTCAACTAATTTGTTGTGTGGCATACAACACTTCTTTGAATGACATCTGCTGCAGAGCAAATAAACAGGTGCGATTGCATAAGACTCGATGAGATTATACAATTACTTTGGCTATATTGATTGCGAGTACTACGATAATTGATAGAAGTTTGCACTCCGATTTGAGTGTCGCAAGTGAGAAATTTATTTGTCAGTTAAAGTAAGCTAATGGCATTAATAAATATCACGGCTATCTAATCAAATAATAAATCAGTTCAGTTTTTTCTTGATTTATTTATTTTTTAGAGAGTTTCTTTCGAAAGCAAGAAACTTTTCTCGACCTTGGGGGGAGAAGTATTGTATAATTTAAGAAAACTAAAAATAAATAAAGCAATTCATTACAATTATCTTATCTTGTTCGAACGTATGTTCTCTTTTAACCAGTTAACCAGTTATTTACTTAATTAGTTGTGACTGCGAAACCAGTAAATAATAATTTTCAGCTTTCGCTTTGTGTTTATTAATTGTATCCTATTTCTCAGTTATAAGTATATATACATTTATTGACTGAGTGCAAACAATTTGCACAGCGTGTTACGCAACTCCATAAGTATGATACTCGAATGTTTCTTTAATCAAACAATCATTTGATACACATTGGCAATGACAAATAACGCTTTATTCGATAGCACTTCATCATAGGCCCCCATTTCAGATGTTATCATTATATTTATTTGTTCTTAGTCTTACTAGAGTCAAAACATATTAATTGTGTACTATATGTATATATAGCATATCACATTCTTTTAATAACGCCCACCACACCTATTGAATCCACTTTTGTATATGGTAAATATATTCAGTTTGAGAGATCGGCAAACTTTCTGCGGTGATCTCTTCACGTTCTGACGTCAGGTTTATTCAAGGTTAGACCGATTTGCAATTAAAATTTAGGTATTCTCAAACAAATTTCATTCAGCTCTGCTTCTGCTTCTGCTTTTATCATACCTGTTTTTTTCTTTCTCACCCTCCCATTTGGTTTTCTTTTTTTATTTTTAATTTTTGCCAGCTATTGGACACTTCCGATTCAATTGACGTGCGAGTGAGTATACAAAAGCAGCAACACAGGCACTCGTTTAGGGCAGGTGAGGAGTCTTTCACTCGATTTGCCTTTTAGCAAGTAGCGGCAATAAGATAAACAAAGCACAGAGAGAGATATAAATACATATATCAAGTTTAAAGTTTATGTGAAAACTGCTTAAAGTGGGGAATATCAGTTTAAGGGTGGGTAGAAAATAATAAAATAAGGAAAATCACTTTTAATGTGAGCCAAAATCTATAATTAATAATAATGATATATAAATAATTGGATTACTTAAGAGTGGAGTAGTTTTATATTCTTAAATACATATTATTGCAAATAAATACAAGAATATCTATAATTCAATGTACATTCGCTTAAAGATTATTTTCTGTGAAAAAATACCACTTTCTAAAATCAAGAACATTCATTTTAAAAATTGTGTT
The DNA here is from genome assembly GCF_023558435.1 of Drosophila sulfurigaster albostrigata. Classification (NCBI taxonomy): domain Eukaryota; kingdom Metazoa; phylum Arthropoda; class Insecta; order Diptera; family Drosophilidae; genus Drosophila; species Drosophila sulfurigaster. The sequence continues at coordinate 25,796,867 of NC_084883.1, read as the reverse complement.
CTTAAAATAAGTCACTTAAAGATCGAAATTTTAAAACCAAAAACATTTTAATTGAAAAAATACAAAATTTTAAAAATTATTTCTTTTATATAAGCTCTAAATAAAAAATGTTTACATTGCAGGGTAGCAGCTAGTCGACTACATACAGAATTGTTTGTCTAACATCTTATTTGGATTTGTTGAGGCGTCTCTTTTGAATCATGCAAGGTTAAAGGCAAATACAATAATATAACATACTTGTGCCATGCCTTCTGGCATTTTGCGTTTATGATTAAAGAAAAGACGAATTTTTCGTTGATGAGATAAGCCTTTTTTTAGCGCTAGACAACAAAAGGCAAAAAAAAATTATGCAAACCTACGAAACGAACAAAATTAAAGTCTGTTTAATTAAAGAGACGAGTGAAATACAACTTAGCAAAAAAAAATAAATACACAACAATGTCAGCTGAAGATACTACGACTGCAACTACATAAGTATGTGTATTAGTTAAAACTGTGACTTTTTCGGTATAGATTGCGTGGTGATATCATCGAGCACGAATATGAGTATGAGTATGAGAATGAGAGGTATGAATGTGAGGGTACTCATATTGGGGAGTATGAGTACACGTACCTGGCAGAACAAATACACGTAACGCTCGTTGTATCGGGTTCAAAATGTGTATGCGCGAGATACGGCGATAAGATAAATTCAACTCAAATATTTAACATTGGTATTAACACAAGTTTTGCCACTCAGCTGCCGCTGCTGCAGCCTTTACCTTTGCCTCTGCCTTTGGTGTTCTTTTTGTGGCTAGCAACCGCGACTTACCCAAAAACAATTCGCTCCAAATTCCAATACGAAAATTGAAATTAAACAAACAAGTATAATGTACTCTCTCATTCCCTTTTAGCTGTGCATCTCGTTCTCTCTCTTCGACTCGAGCTGCGCATGCCTAGCTAAAACAATGCTGGCACGCACTTTAGCTAGACAGTGTGACCATTAGCTTTGACCCAGAAACCCACTAAAACGTAAACAAAAGCCACCCACGCAGCACTTGACTTCTATTGTACCGCCAGCTAAAATAAAAGCTTAACTTTAGCTCGTTGCGAGCATAACAATAATTAGCCAAAAAAAAAAACAGCACGCAATCGGAACTCGAAATTCATGTGAATGCAACGAGTAATACACTAAGAGCGGTATTATCAGAATATGCGAGATATGGCATTGATAAGATACGATACGATACGATTGGGTTGGGTTTGGTTTGGTTGCAACAAAAACTGCCAAAGTTTTATTCTGAATTCTGTACACACACAGCGTATGAGCACTCGGCTATTTTTGTTTTTACGTAAGGTGTGAGGAAACGCATACACAGTTCTGCAAACAGCAAATACAAATTGATAACACACCGACAGTTCGCACTGTCTGATAAGCCAGCTTTCTTCACTCACGAAATTAAATTTACTCGTATAATTTTAACAGCAAAAATAAAGAGAGCGATTGAGTTATTTACTCAATGCTGAAAATTCATAGACTTCGATGTTTTACTGCAGTTGTAACTATTTGCGCGTGTGTCGACTGCTTTCCACGTGTTTAATGGGGCGATAATGACACTAGAAATGGCGCGGCTACCAATACTAGTGCAACACAATACGTATAGCGCACCGTTAGAGAGTGAGTGCGAATGCTTTTTGTTTTTGCGCTCAGCCAAAGAGAGATCAAAAGTTTCGCTCATCGAAGCTCACTCCAACAGCAACATCTCCAGCTCCAGTCTGATCTCTCTGCACTGCTCTGCTGTGCTTTAGCTATATTTCGGCTCTCTCTCTCTATGTGTCTGTGTATGTGTGTGTGTGTCCATGCGTATTTATATGTGTGTGAACCGGTGGTGAAGTTTCAGTTCGGTTTACTCAGTGTCGGTTTGCGCGAAGGTTTTAGCACTGACGTTTTTTATTCGGCGTTAAGCGTTCTCATCGAACGGTCGTGTGTGTCTGCGTCCTCTGTGATCCGCAAACGCCTATGCGCTATACTCTCTCTCTGGCCAGTCATTCTGTCAGACAGTCGAGTTAGTTTCGACGCGATTCGCAGCTGCGCGACAATCAAGGCGGCAAAACTGATTTTAGTTACATTCGTTGGCTCCGATCGTGCCGTGTGTCCGTCGTGTGTGTTTTGTGGAGTGTGGAGCAGATTCCAAAGTCACCGCTCAGTGTTCTTTAGGTAATTAAACAAAATTTTGCAAAATAAGTGAACCAATGAAAGTGCTCAATTGAGTATAGGGTATGATGATGTGCACATAAGAAAATCAAAGTAGCAGACTTTAAGAGCAATTTATGGGCTTTCGATGCGGCTGCAGTTTGTTTGTTCTTGTCTGCTTCCCTGTCATCTGCTGTGCCTCTGTATTGGTGTGACTGCGTGTGTGTGTGTGTGTGTCTGTGATTGGTGCTCGCTCGGTTCTGTGTTTGCTGTTGTTTTTGCTCAGGTTTCGGTGACATTTGTTTCGGCTGCTGCTGCGGCTGCGGCATTTCGTGTTCGTCAGTCTCGTTTTCGAAATTCTTTTTTGTTATATCTTTTATGTGAAATTGTTATTTTTTGCGCCGAAACCAAAATTGATAGCGAACAAACAGCCGAACGAGCGACGACGGCAGTCACAACGCAGGCAGCCAAGACGCCAGATCGCAAAGATCGTTGCCAAGATCGTCAAGATCTTCTTGAAACGCGTTGAAGGACTTTCGGTGAAAAGCAATGAAATTGAATAGACCCAAAGATACAGCATAAAGAGCATAATTCAAATAGTGCCGGTGCAACAAAGAAAAAAAAACAAGAAGTGGAAACAAGAAAGAGAATAAAATATATATATCAAAAAATATATATTTTAAATATAGCCTAGCAACTGAGAAAAGTGTTTTAATCTATTTAAATAGATAAATAAATATATATACAATACAACCCACAAAAAAAGAAATCAACTTTATAAACAAAATTAAAAAGTGAGAAAAATTGAAAGAATTGTTAAGAGTCTTTGCTGTGCTGTGAGTACAAAATTAATCATTCGCAATGTTAGTGTTATCTAAGATCAAGGTCAGCTGCTAATGGAATATCAAGAAGCTTCGCCTAAAGCGTGATAAGGCAAACAACTCGCGTGCTTTGTGTTAGACTCGATTCGATTCGAAGCTCAAGTTTGAGTTGATTTGAATTAGCAACAACTAAATTCGTATGTAAATAAAAGACACAGTTCGCAACTTGGCTGTAATTCCATCGACAATCGATTCAGTTTGTTTGATATTCTCGCCCAAAAAAAAATATTGAAAAACATGTGGGAATCGGATGACTTAAGCTAAGCTGAGCTGCGAGTGAAGCGAAATTGGAGCGTTTATGCAATTTCCAGCCTGAGTTGAAGTTGCACTTGCGTTCAGCTTTTGAGTTTTGACTTTTGCCTGAATCGTTGTCGTCGTCTTTTATTACCTATAATTTCATTTGTGTTTTTGCGGTTGGCGCTGCTGATCTGCGGCAAACTTGACCCTGTTTCTCAACCGAACGAGCAACAACAACAGCAAACAGTAAGAGCTACAGTTATATCGTTATATAATTGCCACGAAACCGACTGCAAAGACGAGTGAAGAGCTTTAATAAAAAATAAAATTGTTACTTTAACCCCCCGCGGGAAAAAGGCAGGCACTTAAAAAAAAAAAACAGACGAAATGTAAAAAATTACTTAAGCAACAAAAGTACAAGAAATAAACACACACACACACACACTCAACCTTTTTTGCGATTACAGTGTTAAGACGTTGTGAAAACTCACTGACGCACGCATTTTACATTCATGTGAAATCTCTGAAACACACTCTGAGTACTCTGCACTCACACTCGCACTCACACTCGCACTCACAATCTATTCATGCAGTTTGCGTTTACGTAAAAACCCAAGAAATAAATAAAAAGTACGCACACGCCTCGCACACTGATCTTCGAATGCGATACGGATTCAAATTGTATCTCTATCTTTATTTGCGGCTATGTATCTTGGGGATTCTTGCGCTTCCGACTTTTAATTTACACAATATTTGTGTGTAATTGTAATTGTTTGTTTACTCGCGTTTTACTCGTGGCGATTGCAAAAATACACAACATTCTAATATATTGAGTTATCAAAATGTCGATTTCGTTTGAATCGTTTTATGATCTGTTTTCGTGTCGAGCGATTGTAATGATTACATTCATAACATAATTAATTGAGAATTGCTGGAATATATAATAATCTATGATTGTGTGTGTGTGTAATTCTCATTCACATGACGTGGTCGGAAGAAGGCGTCGGCGAGATTACGCAACATTTGGAACATTCAAACATGCTGCGATATGTGTGAAACTCAGACTCAGAAATACTCAGAGCTCTTCAGACAGGTGCTAATTTGTGGCGCATAATTCACAGAAATGTGCGAGTGCGCGGCCCAAGTTTCAACGAACAACATTTCGTTTTTATGGCCAATAACTTCAACAACCGCCAACAGCTTGACGCCTTTTGGTGCCTGCTGCCTGCGAAAACAAAAAAACAACACGACAGATATATAAAACTAAACTATATAACTCAAAACAGCCGCCCACAGACAAAAATATCCCAAAAATAAAGTTTCAGGCGAAGACAACGCCGAAGATGATAGCAAAAAACGATAGCGATAACGATAACGATAGCGATAGCAATACTTGTGACTATGACGCTGCCTATGACGACAGCACTATCTTTGTTATTTGTACTATGATTTCCGTTTGGAAATAACCAATAATAAACCCAGAAATAACAGCTGATTTAAGGGAATTCTTGTCGCCTTTCAATTTCCTAATAAATGCTACAAAATTTCAACTAAAAAGTTAATTTAAACAATTTTTAATGCATTCTCAAAATTTCCTTATCAGAGTTATAACAAATTTTTGAACTGTTCAACGAACTCATTCAGAATATTAACTTTCAGTGTTTGCCAATTTCTTATGAAATCAAAATCACAATTTACCATGACGTATGCTTAATGTCGGTTTTGTACTATAATTTCCGTTTGGAAATAACCAATAATAAACCCAGAAATAACAGCTGATTTAAGGGAATGCTTGTCGCCTTTCAATTTCCTTATAAATGCTACAAAATTTCAATCAAAAAGTCAATTTATTGTATTTTAATGCATTCTCAAAAATCCCTTATAGGGGTTATAACAAATTTTTGAACTGTTCAACGAACTCATTCAGAATATTAACTTTTAATGTTTGCCAATTTTTTATGAAATCAAAATCACAATTTACCATCGCGTATACTTAATGTGTTTTGTAATTGCACTGCTTATCGCACAAGTTTTGGTCTCTGGCGACCAGAGTCTGGGCGTTTCAATTTACAGAACTTCCTTTCGCATTGGATTCTGCAATCGGAGCGGCAGTTAAATAAATATGCTGTACATGCTGGCGACATCGGCGCTGCACTTCGATTGAAATGGAAACGCAGCAAATGGGAATTGTGTAAACAGAAATATAGAGAGTGATAGACTCATGCAACCTTGCCCCCATTGCCCCATTAGATACATGTAGATAACGTTGTGGTTTTTGGGGATGAGCAACACATAAATTTTGGGGTATTTTTTGATGTTTCGATAAAGCACAACACGCACTTATCAGAGCGCAATCAAAACAACCGCATGCTGACAGTTGCCCAATTACAACGACACAATGAAAACAATGCAACGACTCAAGAGGGCTGAAGAACTGTTTCTGTAGATTTTGTATTTCCAAGCGATACTCTTAGTGCATTTTGTCATTTGAATCTTTTCGAGGCAAATATAAATTCATGGGCTTAACGCCAAGTGCACATGACTGCAGAGTTGCCAAGCATAGCTATAATTAGCAAGTGTTGAGCGTTTTCCCCGCTCGATAGATAAGATAAGTTGCCAGCCAGCCAACTGCCGCCTTTGATAACGATATATAAAGTACATATAGTTGAGGCCTCGAGGCAATATTATATGGAATTCGATAGGGAATTCTTCCTGCTTTTATAGCAATTTATTTTCCCCTTGGGAGCATGCTTGGCTTCTGTTCATTTAAATTTCTTACATTAACATTTCAACTACATTACAATGGCATTTATCCAAAGTGCAGTTGAATTTCTTTGCACTTGCCTGATAAATTGTGTTTTCTGTGTTCTTTCGGTTGCCATCGCTTTATATTAGTTGATCAATGAATATAAATTTGCATATGGATATTTATAGCCCACGCCAAACAATTTTGTCAATTGGCAAAGGCAAATCAAAGGCAGACACACGAGCAAACATTCAGTTTTTTTCTGTTTTTTTTTTTCGTCATGTTTATTTGTATATTTTTTTTTTAAATGGCATCAAATGTGGAGCATTGCGACCTCGTCTGGGATTACAACTGCGTTGGATGCAGTAGCTGATAGTGAAATGGATCGATTGCATGGCTTGTGGTATAGTCGCACTGTCAGTTTTAATGTTTTACTGTTTTAGTGTTGTGCCGGTGGCGTATGAGTAATCTGCACAGCAGTAGGCAGCAGCAGTCAGTCGTCAGTCAACAGCAGTCAGTTGCCCCAGCGGCTGTGTCGAGTCGAGTTACGTGACAATATGTTGGGCACGTTCGACGCATATTAATCAGCGGTCAGACAAGCAGATAAACAAATTCGCTTGACACTCTTTTAAGTGCTCGGCGCTGTCCAGATACAAACAACAATAACAACAACCACAACTCTGATGACAACAACGGAAAAGGGCAGCTCATTAGGGCGGTGATTTGTATGGGAAATGCATTCTGCGGTTTATGAATGAAGTGTTAGTTTTTTATACCAACTACTTAAAGAGCAGCAGGGTATTACTGTTTTATACCTACCAGACCTTATAAAGTATATATATTCGAGATAATATAGCTTTATCCGTCAGATCATTACAATAAGAACAGTCTTTACAGTCTTTATGATTTCTGAAAATTTGATTGCGATCACAATAAAGTTGTAGTTATTAAAAAAATTGTATATCAGTTACTTGGATTGACAATTTGATACATACATATACTAAATATAGCCTTTGGTATATTTTAGTATTTTTTGATATATTAGGAATACATTATTATATTTGATTTATTTTTGCTTGCAATCTGGTATATGTTGCACTCTATGGTATATTAAAAATGCAGTATCATATCATTATACAATATGGATATATTTCAGTATTTTTTTGATATATTAAGAATTCATTATTATATTGATATATAATATTAAGCATAATACTGATTTATTTTGGCTGGAAATCTGGTATATTTTGCACTCTATGATATATCAAAAATACAGTATTATATCAATATACCATAAACAGCTTTCAATATATTTACGTATTTTTTGATATATTAAGAATGCATTATAAATATTGTTATATTAAGCATAATAGTGCTTTGCTTTTTCTCGAAATCTGGTATGCTTTGCACTCTATGGTATATTAAAAATACAGTATTATATCAATATACCATATGGAGCCTTCAATATATTTTAGTACTTTTATATATATTAAGAATGTATTGTAAATATTGATATATTAAGCATAATACTGTTTGCTTTGGGAGGAAATCTGGTATATTTTGAATATTGTGAATGTAGTATTATATCAATATACCAAAAATAGCCTTCGGTATATTTTTGTATGTTAATTCGGTATATTTTAAGTATAATACCCACTCTTTTGCTTTTATCGAGAAAAATTAGCAGGTATCTTACAGTCGAGTTTACTCGAGCTTCGCTTTCTTACTTGTTTTTCGATGTTTTCTTTGTTTGTTGACCACGCAGCTGCATTCAAATTGTCATATTTCTTTTGTGTGTTGTTTTAGGCGTTTTATAACCTTGAAAACTACCATAAAATTTCGCTCATTTCCTTTCCGTTAAAACAGAAAACTTTCACAGTTCATTGCCAAAACTCTTGAGATTTGCAAATGAATTAAGCATGTAAAATAATGAAAGGCTGGCTGGCAGCAGCCGTCAACGACAAGCGTTCGTTAAAAATGAATTTAGACGCTAGCAATTAAAACGCTAATTATACACAATTAAAATCAAAGTCAGTAGCAAAGCAGCAAAGCAGCTAAGGCAACAGTAACAGATTGCGACAAGCATAAAAAATAGTTAAATAAATATAAGAAATTATACGGAGAATATATGTTATATGTTTTGTGCAAAGTCATTTTGTCATTTCGAATGCAAAAGACTCTCGAAATTGCCTCTGTCTATGAACCTGTTGTATCTCAGCCTCTATCTCAGCCTCTCTTGGCTTATGACTGTACACACACACACACACGAGTTGCACTTTCGATTCGAGCATTTTGAGATTTACAATTTTCTCGTGTTTTTTGTTGTTTTGTATATTTGCAGGTCTGGAACAGACTGACGACCATTTATGTCTTATAAAAGGTAATCAGCTCGCACATTAGCATGCCACGATCACAAAACACAAAACTGAAAAAAAACAACAAAACACAAAAACAACAAAACAGGCCTCCAAATTGAGCTGTTTGCTACGTCGCATTGGCATTCCCAAAAAATCGCCCGGCCAAAAAGCCAGTTGAGATGTACCAATTTTGGGTTGGCAACTCGACAACGCTCTTCTGCTGTGTATTTTAGCCGCATCGTTAGCCGGCTTCCCAGCCCAGACAATAACAGCGGCGTCATCGTCATTATCATCAACAGCAACAACAACAACAACACGATCATGATGAGCATTATGAAACCAGTTCAACGAAAAAGAAACAAAAAACAAAAACCAGCTAGTAAAATTGCTATTGCTTTTGTTAAGTTGCAGCCAAGTCGGTGGGTGCCGGCCGGCAAAAGCAAAGCAAAGCAAAGCAAGCCAAAGCCAAAGCCAAAGCAACAAGTGGTCATAACTGTCAAACGCTTTGGCATCGTTGCAACTGCCTCTATCTCGATCTTGGCTGCAGCAGTTGCCAATACTACGACTTTAATGGCAAGCAATCGTGCGTGCTCTTAACGTGTCAACTTGGCCGGCAAAAGTGGTCGACTCGAGATGCGGCTTATTGCCATTGCCACTGCCAGCTGAGAGATCTGATCATGCGATCTACTGTTGCTGCTGCTGTTGCTCTCTCCTTGGCCTTATAGATATTGTATTTATACATAGTTTATTAAACTGCTACCAAAACTTAACCGCAGGGCTATTTGTCCACTTAGAATCGAGTGTCTGGAGTCTGCGAACACGTGTCTTTAGCCCAAGCACTGTGCTACAAAGTTTCCCAGAACCAGTTTATGTTCTCTGCTTTTATTGTGCTGTGTTGCAAGCTCTTTGTAGTTTAAGATATTGCCACAGACAAACAGACTGAAAAGCGAAATCCGGCGGAACGCAATGGCAAATGGCAGGTGCAATTGGCCAATAATTTCACGCTGCAATTGGGATATTTATGGCGTGTTGTAATATTTTATAGTTGGTTGTTGAACTCTGATCGAAATGGTAGCACAAAACTTAATGAATTTTCATTAATTAATCATTGTCTCAGCATATTGTTTGCCACTATAAATTACAACAAATGTGTATTAACCTCGAGACCTGAGTAAATTAACCATGTTTGATAGTTCGACCCGAGTTCGAGTTGAGTTAATTGCACGTTGTTTTTAATCGGAAGTAGTTGAAGTGTGTTAATTAATGTGATTCACATTTTGAGTTGCAAGGTCTTTCGGCTTAGTCAATGCTGTAAATAGAGGCTGCTGACTGACTGATCACACACCCTGAACTTTGGCAAACACGAATCGAGAATAGCAAAAGAAATAAAACCCACGCAAATTCAGTTTAGAGTTCAAGTTTTCGATTTTGGTGTCTTGTTTCTAGTTTCGAATTCAATTAAGTTGTTATGTCATAATGTCACCATAGTTGGAAATTCCCGGAACACAGCAGGGGGGGAAAACTGTTCAACAGCAACATTCTGCTGATCTTCGTTGTCGTTCGTTGTTCGCCAATTAACGCAGCTGTGGATAATAATTTAGCTTAACTATTAGTATCTCTATCTCAAGTATCTCGTATCTTGTTTTGTGCTTTACTAATTATAGCAACGTGGCATGAGACTTGTTGAAAATGTAAACAATTATAAGGCATTGATTAACTGCCGATGCTGACTAAATTAACGTCATTCTAATTACGTTCGAACACACAGAGTTCAATGCAAGTGTCAGCTAAGCAAATAGGAACAATCATAACGATAGTTTAAACACTCGTAACAGACACTTTAATACATTCGCTGATTATTTTATTGATTGCAATTGCAATTGTACTTGCACTTTGCGCATAACCATGAAGCTCTGTATCTAATTGTCATTTAAATGCTGCTTTATACGTTTTGTCCCGTTTCCCAGTTAGATAAGCTCTTTAAGATTGCCCGTGAATGCGACTATTGTTAAGCGTTGAATTACGAAAGAAGCGACAGACTACAAGGTGCTTGGCTGGCGCCCATTGGCGTTTGGGTTTCATTGAAAAGTGTCGGACAAAAGTGCAGCCGCATTTGGCACAAATCAGCCTCAGACGACAAACTCATCACTCGTCGCCTTTCTGTATCTCTATCTGTATCTGTATCTGTATCTGTATCTGCATATGTATCTGTCTGTTCAAATGTATCTATGCGAAAAGACAATGATTTATGTAGGCGTCGCTGTCACCGCGACAAACTTGTGCCGTGGGTGTCCACACACACACAAAGATACACTTACTCACACACATGCCATCGTAACCGGACTGCGAACCATAACTAAATTAATATGAAATAATCAAAGTGCTCGAATTGAATTGTTGTTGTTGCTGGCTGGCTGGCTGGCTGGCCACCTTTCTCTTTGCGGCTCGTATTTCGATCCTCCTCTCCCCAAAAAAAAACATTTGCTTCAACTGAACTTCACATAAGGAATACATATATTTTCAGAAATAACTGCAACAGCGACAGAATGTTGAACATTTTGCGCATACTTGAGATATTTTCGGTCCGATTTAATGCAAAACAGTGGCAACCAAATGTATGCGTATGCGTATAATAAACTTATTTTTGCCAGAGTCTATTGTTATTGTTTTTGCAAATTGTGAAATGCGAGGCTGTTGGGTTTACCTTTCTAACTTTCTCCATCGAAGAGGTGTTAATCTCAGTTCAATAATTATTATTTCTGGGGTTTTTTCTCCGTCTGTCTGTAGTAAATACATAACAGTGAGTGTCGGAAATGTATGCCATTTCAAAAGTATAAAATCATTTAGTAATTACATATGGGTAATTTTTTTTTTAATGAGTCATTTTGTGCGTTCGGCATTTTCAACAATACAACATATATGATGTATATTGTTATTGTCAGTGTGATTCAGTTTTATTGTGAATCGTGAATTGTCTATATACTTTTCTTGGGAAGCCACAAATGCGCCGACTGCCTTGGCAATTGGCCAAGTGGCCAAGAGTAGAGTTGCGGCAAAGAATAGAGAAGGCGTCGTCGCTGATCGATGCGATTCATTTAATTTTGACGAGGTTCAAGTTCAATGCAAATGTGCGTCCAACTAATAATAGGAAATGGCGCATGGTCGATTAAATGTGTAAATCAAAACTCAAGTTGAATGCTATTTGGGCAACGCTTTGGCCAACAGGTCGCATACGTAATGTGAGCTGCAATTCACTTTATTACTTTTGGTCTTTTTTTTTTGACTAACGGTTTGAACTGAGCTTGGTGCATTGACTTGGCTACACGTTTTACTTATTTGGTTTTTGGGGCGTTGTTGCTGTCCGCTGCCAGCAAGCGGGGCCACAACACGTTTTGCATAATTCACATAATTTTCGCTTATGCTTTGCGCTTTTTGCCTCACATTTTAGTTACGTATTTTTCAAGATTGGTTTCTGTATATTTCATTTTTTTTCCTTTTTGCTTTTACGACTACGAGTATGAGTACTTTTCGTGGAAATCAATAAAACTCTTGGCTTGGCTCTTTTTGGTGTGGTTTTTTTTCTTCTTTAGTTTCGCTTTTTATTAATAAAAAAAGTGACTTAAGTAAGGCTCATTTGCAGTTGATTGGCGTTGCCACACTTTGCGGCCAGAGTTTGCCTAATTGGCAAATTGAAGCTGCCCTTGTTTTGCAAAAATTACCATATTGATAAAGTAGTACTAAACGAAAATACAAAAAAAACAAAAACTTCGGACGTAGCCAATCGAAGGAGAGACGAACAGACGAAGCGCAGCGAATTGGGTCATTAGACCCACAGCAACGTCGACTGCAGTTGAGTTCTGAGTTTTTAGTGTTCCGATCGAGAACAAAACCAAATTACAATTCACATATGCTAATTGTCTTTAGCTCGCCGACTCTTTGCAAATGTGTGTGTGTGTGTGTGTGTGTTTGCGTGCTTTACCTGCCCACGGTTTATCGCAAAAAAACAAAAACACTCATAGAACTCGTTGTCTAGAAGTATGACGACATGAGTGTGTGAGTGTGTTAAAAATTCACAGTTCGCCTTGAATGAACTGTGCCTGTGCCGTGTTTTTGTGTTATTATTACTCCTATTGCTATTTCTATTTTTATTTCCATTTTTTTATTTTAATTTTATTTTTGCATTGTGAATGGCAGCAAGCAAAGCGAGCGTAGCCAAATCGCCTTCACTGAGTCATGGCTTGTTTCGAGCTTAGACGTCATCTCTGGCAACGCAAGCTTCAAAGCTGTCCATTGTGTGTGTGTGTGTGTGAGTGTGATTTTATGCAAAAGCTGCGCAGGTAAAGACAACGAAATCACCTGATGTTTTAATTGCTGCGCGTCATCATTTCGACTGCGTAGAGCGGTTAAAAGAAGTAGAAAGAAAGTGACAGAGAAAAAGAGATAGAGGGAGAACAATGTGAAGAGGGAAATCGAAAGCAAACTGCGGAAGAAGAAAGGTTGCGGCGCAGAATTGGCAACAGTTCAATAAACCATGCGACTATGAACGACCCCAAAAGTTAACGGTAACTGTAACGCGCTGACTTCGCACTCTCCACTCTCCACTCTCCACTCTCCATTCTCCACTGGCCATACTCTAGAAATGCCCCCATTTATTCGTAGTTGATCACGTAAAAAGTCGCACTCACTTATGATGATCTTTGTGGTTTTCATTTTGCATACTCAATTGGAAATACGAGAGCTAAATTGAGCTAAGCTTTGAGTATGCGTAGTTTTTTTTATCTTTTTATCATATCTATTTATACATATAGTACTTTGCATATGTATACCGTTACGATACATATTCGAAATCAGGCAAAGCCAAATGCCTTTTATTATATGGCGTCGCACAGCGTGCACAATTTAAATGTACCTATAAAAAAGAGATTTGCACGAATCTAAATCCGCAAAAAACACAAGCGAAAAATGTTCGCAAATCTCTCGCTCATATCATATATGATATGATGCTTTTACGAGTATATTTCTCCACTTTGTTTTTATGTTTGCTCAACAATCAAATACGGCTTTAAACTATTTGCATACTCACTGTGTTGCTGCTGCGGAGACATCAAATGATGATGATGATGATGATGACCGACAATTGACCGAGAGACAAGAAATGTCTATAGAGCTAGATAATATGTAGAAATTAAAAACAGTTCTACACGCTGAATATAGATTACACAATTCGTGACCAGTAATACTTGAATTGCACTTTTTTTTCGAGAATATGCTGAGTAATTGACTTAAAATATAAAATGAGAGAGGCAAACCAGTTTACGCCAACCTCAAAAATATTATAATTATGTACTAAAATGCAAAAAGTCGAAATCGTGTTTATTTTTGGGATTTGTTATGAGAGAATAATGTATATTTAACTGCAGCGTTGCCTGCTCGTAAATTTAAATATCCATATATAATATCGAGACAATTAAACCACCTTCGCAGGCAAGCCAAAATAATATAGGAAAATAATGAGTTCATTTCTTCGGCTAGAGAGAAATGTGAATGATGTGTTAATGCTTTTCCGGCGACAATTGCCATTATTTATAGCCACAGGTATTTGCAGGGTATTTGTGCGTCTGTCAGATGCGAGAGCGTCACTCGTAATACTTGCTGCTAATGTTGTTGATTCTTCATTTCAATTTTTTGGACGCACTGAGTCAAGGTTAGGGGAGAGCATTTGTCATCGTTTAACTTAAATGCCGCCGTTGTTGAGGTTGTTGTTGTTGTTGTTGTAGTTGTTGTTGTCGCAGATTTCTTTCAATTTGCAAAATGTTTGTTCTAAGTTGATGTCGCCATTAAGTGGCATTTGGCAGCCATACGCTGCACAGCCAGCATTTTCCATCTTCGTTTTTTTAATACAATATAAATATATTTTTTTCGGCAGTGCCTAATTTGCACTTCCTGTCGCCGAACAACTGAGGAGGAGACAACGTTGGCAATTAAGTGAAATCACGATCAAATTATGATAACAAAAAATATACTCAAAACACACGCTCGCACATTTAAAATGCAATTAAGCACATTAATTGCCAACTGCAACTGCAACTGCAAATGTTAACTGGTCGGGCAGGTGGCCAAAAAGGCAAATTGACAGATTTTGATAAATGCCTCAACGCCACCAACTGTTTGTTCACTGTTCGCTCACAATAAGCCTGAGAAACGTTTTGCTGTTTGCATTTTTCCCGTTGCAAACAGTCTGTGGAGAAAGTCTTTCCAGCCGCGTCTTGGCAATTTGTCAACACCAGCCCATTTGAAGAAGACATTTGTTGCTGTTGTTGCTGCTTTCCTGGCTATGTTTAAGCGCAATTTGTTAAGACCACTTTTCAGATGTCACATTGAGGCGTCATCTCTGTCAGCCACAGTGGCAGCCAACTGTTTACAGTCGCCTTGACCTTGAGGCTGACCAGCAACCCAAAAACATAAAGCTAACTGATTGTCTCTCTCTCTCTCTCTCTCTCAGTCTCTCTCTGTCTCATCTTTCGGTTGAATCTGTTGAGCGTCTGTGGCACATTTGCATGCCGTGTGACGCCTCATTTCCAGTTGGCATTTTCTGCCTCGCTTCGCAGCCGCAGCTCGCATCATTATCGCAACGGCTGCTGCGACTGCGCCCCAATTATGTTGTGCCACCAATTGCGGCAGCAGCAGCTGCTGCACATGCCCCGGCATACATAAGTATATTTGTATTATTTTTTTCTGTTGCCGTCTGCCTGCGCAAATTGGTGGCATACTGTGCAGGCAGAGTTGCCCAAAAGTTGCCCTTGAGTTTTGGCATGGAAAACTTTGTTGCAAGTTCACGGCGAATCAGCATGACGAGGCATAAGCAACAGCTACAGCAACAGCAAATGCGAGTGTCAACTCATAATTACTCACGGTTAATTACTGAGCACAAACATGTAACTCAGGGTGGAATTCTCTAGAGTGAAGTCTTTAAAGACTTTGTCAACAACAACTTTGCATATGCGAAGTGCACCTTGTTGCATCTATCAACGTACTTGACCAGTTGATTATCTACATATATGTATATTTGTTTCCACGCTGTTCCCATTGTTCGTTGAGAGCTTTTGCGGTCAGAGCGAGAGATAGAGACTGCGGTTTAGCTGTTGCTTATCAACTGTGCTGCTGAGGAAGAGCGCGAATTGCACTTAAATTGCATCCACGAGACAGACGTCAATCACTTTGCGTTGCTCAGGCAATAAATGCCGAGCACACAGATACTCACACACACACACTTGTACACACAGCGACAGTTGTAGTAGATTGAGATTAAAAGCGAGCCGCTTATTAGTCTGGCAACGGCATAACAGCTGCTCACCGACCTCAACCCCTTAACCTAACCAGCCGAATGCTAAATGGGTTTGATCTTTATCTATGTGATAATGTTTGTTGAGATTCGTGTGTGTGTGTGTGTGGGCAGTGAGTAGTTGAATGCTGAGAGAGAGACAAATGCTGACAGGTGATTTACTTAATTAAGCGTTAAGCCGAAGAACAGTGAAAGTCTGACAACAAATGATTAGATCTATCAACAAGTGCTAATAAACTAAACATAAATTGTGCATGTTTATGTTAACAATAACAAAAGCTGTTAATTAGTAACTGAATTAAAAAATCCGTCTGCCTGTCTGTCCGTCTCTTCAAATGCAAACTAATCACACAGTTTTGTAAATATCATGATGAAATTTGGGGAGCATCACTATATTTATTGAAGCTTTTATTTTTGTGAAAATCCGTCGGATCACATTACTATAACATATAGTCTCCACATAAGTTTGCACTTAAAAAATGTAATTGTTTTTGGAAGTAACTCTCCCCAGTTATTACTTTTTAATAGTTGTCAAATAATGAGCTTGCAACACCTATTTTTTTACACCACCCCTGAGTCATTTTTCTACAACATTTCGGCATTAAAAGGTGCGTCAGGTGCTCGAGTTGCTGATGTCACAGTCCACGTAAATGGCCGCACCGCAAAAAACTTGTCTTGTTGAACTTAAAAACTTATCAATAAAATAGAAAATAGCAAAAGAATTATGAATTGCCTGCGAGCTGTAGATAATGTTGTCAGTAGAGTTTGGGCGATAAGCAAATCTAATCACGATAACCAGCGAAGTTATCGATAATTTAACCGCAGCGGAAACACTGTGAGAGAGTTACGAAGATAGAGTGACATATGAATGACGTAATTGCGATTCACAATTCGCGATCAAAGCTCATGGAACAGACTCGATTGTAGTCATAGTTAGTTGGTCTTTGTTGACACATTAGTAATTATATGATTACTTTTTTAACGTGAAATCATAGACTGTAGAGCAATAAAGACAATTGCAGTTAAATGCAAAAAGTTGATACTTAATGAAGTACACATAAAGTAAAAGAGAATAAGGTTAACACTAATTATATGTAATATACATTTTAAATAATAATAAAATAATGTAATAAAGGAAATATATAAACAATGTTAGAATAAGTATATCATCGAATTAAAATAAATAATGAAATCAAAATTTATATACAAAAATAAAATATAAAATACAGTAAACTGTGACATAAAATAATAATAATGAATAATAAAATCTTCAAAAAATAATGAAATATATAAGCAAAAAATCTAAAATTCTACATTTAAACAATATAAATAATGTAAAGATAAATATGATATAAAATAAAATGAAAAAAGAATAATAGAAGAGCAATCAAAATTAAAAATGAAGAATATGAATACAAAATACAGTAAAATCTATCATAATAATAAAGAGTAATTCCCAACAAAAAGAAATTGCATTAAAAAAATAATAATTTTCTATTATAATAAATAATTTTAAATGTTGTACACATAAATGTTATATTTAATTGTTATATTTATTAAAATATTCTATTACAATAATAAAATACGTTAAGAATCCAGCATTGTTTATTATTCTTAAAAAACAGAAATAATTCAAATTTAAATATATCGAAATTTAAATAATTCAAATTTAAATAATCGCAACCCATAATAATTCTGGAATTTTCTTATACTGTTTTTCAGATAAGCACAGAGTAATCAAGTAGATCCAACCCCAACATCCCACAGCAGCCATGAAGCACTCCAATCTGCCAGCTCTGCTGGCTCTGTTGCTCTGCATTTGTGCAGCAACCGCCTCAACGCCCGCCACCTACTTCTGTCCCGAGGACTGCAGCTGCACACTGTCCCAGCACACGCACACACCGACACTGCATGCGAAATGCAACAGCACCCGGGGATTGCAGTACTCGGAGGAGCCACTGCCAGCCAACATACCCATACATTCCATCGATCTCTCCTTCTTGGGACTGAAGCGAGTGGGACACATTCTGGACATGCTGCCCAATCTGACCTCAGTGGATCTGTCACACAACGAACTCCACGAGCTCGGACATCTGAGCAAACAGATTAAGAAACTTCATGTGAAGCACAATCGCCTCACCTCGGAGCAGCTGCTGAAGTTGCCACAGCACTTGACGGTGCTCAATCTGCAGCACAATGACATCACATATCTGCCCATGGAGTTGACGCATCTGCATCATCTGGAGCATCTGGAGCTGGGCCACAATCCCATCAACTGTTCGTGCTCCACGCTTGAGGTGCGCAATTGGCTGCAGGAACGCAATATGTACATGGCCAAGCCTGTGGTCTGTCATCAGCCTCGCGAGGCTTACGGCAAGTCCTGGCTGCAGATCAAACAGTCGCAGATTTGCAGGAAGAACTATAGCTGGCCCGATGTCGACGAGAGCGATGAGAATGAGCTGATGATGGGCGACCAACCTGCCGATAATGAGGAGGAAGTCGATGAACTTGGCAAGGATTTCTTGGTCATCGATGGCAAGAAGTCAACCAGAGCTGTAGAGCCAGCACCGCCAGTGCTGAATGATTTCGAGGGTTCTGGCGACTTGACCCAACCCAATATGGAGATCGTGGCTGCCAAGCAAGTGTCCTCAGAGTCCGCAACAGAGGAGGAGCCCAAGGTCGAAGCTGTGGTGGATAACCTTCAGCAGGATGAGGAGGACGATGGCTCTGGCAGCGGTGGTGGACCATTGCCCATCGTTCCCATCGTATTCACGAACAACGCTGACAATGTCGATGACTTTGAGACACCAGATTCGGTAGAGTCTGAGCAAAAACACGACGAAAACGACGACGACAACAGCAAAACCAACGACGAGACTTTCGACAACAAGCCCGTGGAGACGCCAACAACTGAGTCCCCAGTCGTGTTCCACAGTAATTTCAACATATTTGGTGATGGCAAGGGTGCCCAGCAGCAGCCAGAACAGTCTGTGGAGGAGAAGTCCGAGGAGGCGAAACCCGTCGAGGAGGAAGTCATTGTGCCCGTGGTACAGACCAAATTGGACACCGACCAGACACTAGATGTCATCACCGATGCTCCACTCGATTCGGACAAGCACTCGGATGACATACTGGCCGCCAAGATTGGCAAGAAGGATGACAGCAATGCCATTTACTTCCTGCTCGGTGTTATCGCTCTCATTGTGGTCGGTCTCATTCTGTTTGTGGCCATCAGACGTTGCAAGTACAACAATAATGCGGCAGCACGGGATTTGGAGGCACAGCGCGTAACCGAATTGCTCGACATGGACAAGAAGAATCTGGGCAAACCCTTGGCACGTAACGGACACGAACAGGCTCCTCTCATCGGTGAGAAATCCAAACTCGATGATGCACAGATTGTCAACGGCTCCGGCAAGAAGCCGTACGACAGTAAGGATGGCGCCGGACAGCAGCCGCTGTTGAATGGCAATGGCACGGCCAATGGCGAGTCCAACAAGGATGTGCCCACCATCCAGGAGCCCAGCACCGGCGAGCCAGCACCCCATGAATACTATCCCATCACACCCAGATACCCAACGCCACAGTCGCCACGTGCCTCGAAGTACGCACAGCATCCGCAGGGCGAGGGGGCCGAGCCGAACAACAACAACGAACCGGATGGGGCATATTTGCCATCGTCGCCCAAATCGGGTCGCTACTCGCCGGTCTATTCGCCAGAGACAGGACGCGTGAAGATCAAGTTAACCGAAACGCCCAAGCCGAAGACACCGATGCTGGTGACACGCAGTAAATCCAATGCTGGCGACATTATCACAACGCCTGTGCCCACACATCAGGTGCCAGTTGGAGGTTCCAATGGCGTGGCCAGTCACTGAGTGTGGCGTCAGTCCATAGCCAAGTGTAAGTGCCAAGCAGCAGCAAACAGCAGCAATCAGCAAGCAAATCAACAACATGAACTTTTCAAACTACAAAATAAGAGAGAGCAGCCAGCAGCCAGCAGCCAGAAGCCGAAGCAGCAGGAAAAGCAGCCCCCAAACTTGATCGAGGGTGATCGATGAAGTAATGAGAGCAAAACTATTCGATTTAAGCTCCCGCACACACACACACACTCCCCTCTTAAATATACTATGTGTAACCAATTGTAGTCTAGCGATTAAGTAAATTAATTATTATCTAAGCATAAATCTAGTTTAATACCAAAGTTATAAATATCTTAAATGTAAAGTTTTCCACCAAACGCGCGAATTACAAAAAAAAAGGGATCAACACTTTGCGAAACTATTCCTCTTCTAAGTTCTGATGCATCCTAACCATCTGAACAATGATCTTTAACTGCATCTGATGTACATGTGATGTACACATCTTTACTTACATACATATGTGAATTTTATATGAATCCGTAATGTATAATACTTAAGCGCTTTTCTCTTGTGAAATTATATTGTGTTACTCTTCGTGTGAATGACTCTTCAATTCAATATAAGCCTATCAATAAAAACCAAAAAAAACGACAACAATAAAAACAGATAGTTTCGATAAAATGAGAAGCTTTTTTTCTTGGTAAGCAAAGTTTTCAGTACTTACGAACAACTAAATACACCACAGACCAAAAATCTTACCACACTTAGGTTTGTGTCTGCGCTAAACCATTTTCGATGAACGAAATGTGTCTGGGCTTGATTCGTGTCTCGGCTGAACGAACAATACAGTGGTGGCAAAAATAGTGAGAACAAATTCGAACAAAAAACGCCATGTGTGTTACATGAATCATTTTTAAATAAGTCTTAAATGTTATGTACAACAGTATGGATTAGTGTAACAAATGAAAGAAAATTATAAAATAAAATATTGTCGTTTGTTTGGCTTAAAATAATGTTTCACGCATGGGTTTATGCACTTGAACCAGCCGTTCTCCCTCACTCGACGAAGACTCATCGGCCGCTGCGGCAGCAGCACTGAAATTTCCACTGACCCGTCGACTGGCCGAGTTCTTGCGCTTCTTCCGTTTCCCTTGTTCCACATCATGCTCGGCACCCGAAGTGGAGACACTCTCCGGCAGAGAGGCGAGATCTGGTTCGTTCACCTCCTGAAAGTCGCTGGCAATGGTCGACGAGGATGGCGCCTTCTTGAAGTAGTCTTCGATGGCCGGCGCAAGTGGTGCACCTCGTTGATGCTGTTGCATTGTGTACACTTGTGCACTGACCTGCATGTTCATGGGTGACTTTGGTTTGCGCTTCGCGAATGGACTGCCCGGTTTACTGCCCAAGTCTTCGTACTCCGGATCGGTGAGGAACTCAACACTGTCGGCCATCATGTTGACGCGCTTAAATGGCGGTATCTCGGCGATCTTTGGCTTACGCTTCGTATACGGACTATTCTCGTAGCTCTGGAAGTTGCCAATCTGTTCTGCGCTTTGCATATTTTGTGTCTTAAAATGCGCGGCGGGAAAACGTGAATCTTCAATGCTGAAGCGTCGACTACCCGACTGATTGTTGTACTCCATGCGACCAGTGCGTCTATAGGGTCCATACTGCGCGGTTCTCTCCTTATCACGATTCGAAAGCATCTCCACGCTGCGGAATCTCTGTCGGTTGTCCAGCTGCAGCTCCTCCTCCCCGGCGGATTGTTCGCCATCCTGCTGCGTTTGCGAACGACGCAGATATTTGCGCGCTCGGTCCGTGATGCTCAAGTCCAGCATGGACTTGACGGGTCGCTCCATCTTGGGCATGAGAAGTGCATCCTCATAGGAAGGCAGAAGACTCACTTCTGGTGTAGGTTGCAGCGTTGCGCTGGACTCTTCTCGCATCATGCGATCATTGAGATCTCGTCTAAGGGGATGAGTTATTTCTTATAATATGAAGCAGCAGTATTGTACATTTATCAACTCACATGCGACGCAGTTCGTCGTGATTTTCCTCGTATTCCCGGCGATTGTTTTGCTCCTTTCGCTTGCGCAGCAATCTCTGGCAGCAACCGTAGCAAAGTGCCGCAATACCCAATCCTAGAATGGTAAGCATGACGGTGGACCAGACCTTCTCTCCTTTGCTGCTGCGTGCGCTGACTGTCCACTCAGTGAGGCAGGCGTAATCCCATTGTTTGCCCTCATAACCAGGCGGCGAGCCACAACGCAGATGATAGCGATCCTTTAACTGAAGATTTCAACAATATTATTAACAACAGAACAACAATAAACTACTCCCGATACTCACTTTTGTTGGCTTCGCTGTGAGAAAGTCGTAGAACTCGACGAACAAGGGATCTTGACACTCGCAGATCCAGGGATTGTCGCCCAGTCGGATTTGATCGAGAAACTTATTGGCACGGAAGAAGGAAGGCGGTATCGGGTTAGTCAAACGATTGCCATTTAAATGGAGATCAGCAAGCTCTGGGAAACCACTAAAAGTGCTATTGCGTATTGTTGATATTCTGGGGAGAAATAAAAGAAAGTCAACACCAGGCGTATACTTAATTTGCATTGTAAACTTACCTGCAATTGGCCAGATTCAGATACCACAGCGTTTCCGAGTGCATTTGATTGGGCAGCTCAGCAATGAAATTATTCGACAGATCCACTTTTTGTATAACCGACAAACTGGAAAATGCGGTGCTCTCAATCTCGGATATTTCACACCAACTCATATTGATGTGACGCACCGAATTGCTGACAATCCTCGTCAGCTTCTTTATAATATTTCGACTCAGGTTGAGCTCGGTGAGCACATCGTTGCCGCGTATCAAATTGCGATTCAGATACGCAATCTCATTAAAGGCCAAATTGAGTTGCTTGAGTCGCTTCAGTGCACCGAAAGCTTCGTTTTCAATTGAACGCAGCAGATTCTCAGACAGATCCAATACCTCCAGTATGGTGTTATTGGCAAAGGTGTCGACTCCAATAGCGCGCAATAGATTGCCCCGCAGCCGCAGCTCGGAGAGCACGGGCAAGCCACTCAAATCAATCTCATCCAGGTTGCAGTAGGAGAGATCAAGTATACGTAGCTCCTTGGCCACAATGGGCGCTATATCGCTGGCACCAAATTGCAACGCCGTGTTGCGCGATAGATTTAGTGCCTCCAAATTGGGCAACGCCTCGAGGAAGGCGGCGCCAAGTCCCTGCAGACTGCAGTTGCTGAGATCGAGCATTCGAATGCTTCTCGAGGGCAAACGCGACAATTGCATTCGCTGATTGTTGGCCAGAGAAAGTCGTTCTAGGTTGGGCAACTGATTGACGGCAATGTCGCCATCCACCAGGCTGATGTGAGCCTCAGAAATGTCCAGCTCCGTTAGCGATAGACTGTTGATCTGCTGACTGTAGTCCGGGCCACCAAAGCTGCCCAAGCGATTGCCCCGCAAACTGAGACGCTTCAGATTTGTGGCATACTTGAATGCCTCGTTTGCGCTAATCGCTGTCCAGCTGTTGATCGTGTTGTTGGCCAGCAGCAAAGTGCGGAGTAAGGAGAATCCAATGAGTGAATCGTCCGATAGAGTGTCTATGAAATTATCCGACAAATCGAGGTACAGCAGTGAGGTCATATCCGCATATTGTCGCGGAAACTCTGTGAATTTGTTGCCCGACAAATCCAAGTGCTCGACGGGAGCTGTGCCAAAGCTGGGATAGATGCTGAGACCACGACGTGAGCAGTCCGCATACAAGCTATCGACGACCCAAGTGCACTTGCAGGAGACAGGACATTCAACTGCCGAGCTGTATTCAGCACCGAGCAGTGCGATTAGAAGGAGGAAGAATGATCGCTTGCGAGACATGTCTGTAAAGAGGCAAATTTCGCAATCGAAATGTGAATCAGCTGTGAGATGCTTGGCGTTTAGCGATTTAATCGTACTCTATATATTGCGTTGTCCCCAATTGAAAAGTCGTTTTATTGCGCATGCATTTTATTTGGGCCTTATCATTATCTTTTTGTTGCAATAAACAAGTAAAGGGGGACCGACGCTTGGACTCAGCCACAACTTAGAGTATAGACAAAATCTATATATAAACTTTTAATCACATTTGAAAACTGTCTCTATTTGCAATATATTTCTAATAATTGGCAATTTAATGACGTCACTGCTGGAATGTATTCACCTGCTTCGAGTTTGTTTTGATTTTCGTAGAACGCACAACGCGCTTGCGCTAGCTCTTGGTCTAGCTCTATACAGTTGGAGCGCTTATCTTATCGATGTTGTTGGGGATTGTTGGCCTGGGGAATATCGAAATTAGAGCACCAAACACTGAACAGCTACGCCGCACATTTAAGCAAACATTAAACAGTCGAATTTCCTTTAACTTTATTTCAATGACAAATTTCAGTTGCGAAAACGTGACATTGGCATTTAATCCGCACTCTACATTTTATTACGAAAACTCCAATTGCACTGGCGCGATCAACACAACAGGCGCTGATGTCTCTTCAATGTCGGCTAATACTGACTGAATGAAAAATTACTCACCTGCCACTATACGAACCGTTTCATGCTGATAAGATAAGCCGCTGATAAGCCACTGATATAGTTTACGGTCTTTCAGTGTTGAACAACAACGGCGGCGTCCGTCGACTGTGTTGTGTAGCTCTTCATTTTATGAGCAGTCCATTTGAATTCGTATGCCACTTATTATATTATATATAAGTTTATATATATATCAAAACATATGTAAGTTTACTTTGACTAAGCATTGCAATTGTGAAATTTATAAAAAGTGCAGGAAGTTTTACATTTTGGCCCTCTCTTTTATCAGCAAAGTCTATTTGAATTTGTACTCCATACATATAGATGTATATTTAATCAGACATACATTTTAACTCACTAATTTGTAATTTACATTAGCAATTGCTCAATATATAAAACGAGCGTATATCTTGGACTTTTGATTATATTAATGATTTTTTTAAAGTCATTTTGATTGGAATCCGTTTAAGACACTTTAAATATAAGATATTCTTTGACTATTCTTAATTTAATATAAATTATTTTGTTAATTTTATAGCATAAACATAAGGAAACGAAAACAAGTAATATTGTTCAATCGCTATGGTTGAAAATTCCTTTTGAATTTAATTTTTCAATTTTTGTTGCATACTTTCAGGCATTTTACTTAATTACTGCGCTTTCATATTTGTTTGCTGGATATTATTCCAGACTTGTAAGTGAACTAAAAAAATAATAAATGATGATACTTTTTGTATTGAGAAAAACTTTATTAGTTATATAAAAAAAACTGGCAAAAAAATTTTCCAATTAAAATGCAATCATTGGAAATTTCGTTCGTATTTTATTTTCGCTGCATACTTTTAGGCGGTTATCTTATTATTGCGCTTCAATTGTTTGCTGGAAATTATTGCATACTTGAATATGAACTGAAAATTTATGCATATAAACCACAATTTTGGGGAACACTACAAATATCAGAAAATTTATAAAGCACCAACTAATCGCTTCACTTCGGTTGCCAAAAAAAGGTAACAAAGGTAATTTTAAAAAATAAAAAACAGAATGACAAAGAGACTACTTAAGAGTGAATATCCCACCACCTTCAGTTGTTGGATGCAACTCTCAATTGATGCAGGTTGATGTTCACCAGACGCTAGACACCTACTAACCGGATTTATTGTAATGAAGCGTGCACAAAATAGAAACGTCGCCATCGCTCAGACAGCGCGATAAAGATGCAGTGGAAATGAAACGAAAATCCGGGCACAGCCAATAGCAACAACCATGACAATAAGAATACAAAAAAAAAACATTAAAATAAAAAACAACAAACTGACGTGTTGACAGCAACATATTTCTCTTTAAATGATGCGGGGTGGGAAGTGGAAAAAAAAACTGAAAAAGTAAGGTGACAAATGAAATGATTTTAAAATTTAAGGGTGCAGTTTGTATGCTCTAAAAAAAATGTTTAAATTTGTACTCTGTTTTGTTCAGTTTTTAGGGTAACGTTTTGTAGCATAAGACATAATTCATTTATTTAATGGTTTCCTAACACTATAACCTGAAAGTTATAAAATATCACTAACATGTTAATTTATTATTTTTAATATGTTTTTCCTAATCCAATTATTTATTAATATACATATTTCTATTTATATTTTTACATCATAAATATGTACATACAATTGTTGAATGTATTTTTATTAGTTTGCAATAAATATGTATGTTATTTATTTTGAACTAACTTATATCTAAATAAACATTTTCAATATATTTCATTTAATATTGCCAAAGTTTTTGAGTTAGCTTAGCATCCCTTGAGGATATATGGAATTGCAGATGCAGTGTATAAAGCGCAAATGTTTTTAAAAGCGTAGCAACGATACAAATTCAATAAATAAGTTGACGCTTTGCTTTTAAAGACGAGACAAACGAAATCGTCCAAGTAGAATGCAGAAGTCAGCGACTGCGTCAGCGTCAGCATAACGCCAGCAACCTGATAAGCTTGACAGGATGTAGCCCGGCAGACCATCACCCGGTCGCACTGCTCCCCCCCTCGCTTTAAGTTGGAACTATTGAAGACGCTGCTAAGGTTTGTCTCATTGTCAGTAGCGAATTCATGCGACAAATTCTGTTACCCGGGCAGCAAACACGCGCTCGCGGATAACTTCATAGATAATGAGCGGCAAGCAGAAGATGTGAGAGGGGAAGCAGCGGTAACAGTGTCCTTGCCATTTTAATGAAGCGCAACGACTTTGTTGGCCCGCATTGTACTTGGAAGGGGTCGGGGAAGGGAGGCGAGTGGCAAGTCGCCTTGTGACGGGATAATTAGCGGCTCGGGCCATGCAAAGTCAGCGATGTCCTTTGCGTTGGGCGTTGGGAATTCGCACAGTTGGAATCACAAGTTAATGCGGTGGTCCTTGGCTCATTGTGTGCTTTTGTTAATGGATTGATTTTGAATTTTCTCTCATCTAATCTGGGTGACTTGATTTTAACATTTCTACTTCTCGTTCCAACGCTCGTTTGCCTGAGCTGCGGTTTTTTATGGGCAATTTCTGGCTGCTTTTTAATAAGAAAAGAAGTGCTTTTTATTTATTTTTGGGTTTCGCTTCGTTTTTTCTTTTTTTTTTTTATTGCGCTACTTAGGAAGTGAAAAGCCCTGACAGCAAAACGCTGCAGATGGCGGCAGCGGCGAATGCAGTCGAAAAGTTTTGTGCGTTGAATGACAGCTGCGGTGTCCAGAGATAAGCGCCACCACTTCTGCCATTTCTGCCACTCGCTACTTGCCACAGGCTGTGACAGTGAAGAAGTCAGAGGCGATAAAGCAAAAATTGTTAGGAGTAACTTGAATGTGTCCAGGTGAGCTGCCATCAGCGGAAGTCAGCTAGCAATGTGAATGGCAATTCTCGCTGACTTGCTGTCCAGCTAGGAAGCAAGTTCTGATAGCTTAGCACAAAGTTGTTAAGCATTTGACACAAACACACACACACACACATTAATTCACTTGAATGTCTTGCGCCGATGTCATAAAGATAACACTGAGGCCACATTATGGAGGCAGACTAATCGAGGCCGACTGCCAATCGCCATCGCACATAAACGACATCGTTTTGGAGAGGCTTTGATTATTTTTATGCCTTAGCGCCTTGAAGCATGCCCTCAAAATTAGGTTTTTATTGTCGCGTGATTTAAGTGAGGGGCACAAAAACAATTTGCGTCTATCTGCAAGACGATACGTCACATATAAACATAACGATGATAAAGATGCTTTGCTCACACACACACATTTGAATTTGCATACGCCGCAGTTGCCGCGGCAACTTCCGTCGATTAAAGCAACAAATGTAACTCTCGCTAACAACAATTGTGACTGTGATTTCGATTGTGACTTCAACGGCGATTGCGACTGCGACTGTGACTTTAAGTCAGTGACTTTAATTAGAAAATATCTGGCATACCTTGCAGAGGCGAAATCAAAGCGGCTTAGTAAATATCTTAAATAGCAATAAATTTCGATTTTTGCCCATTTAAATGCTTTATGAATTATAAGCTTAAAAGCAGACACCACCACTCACTCCACTCCACTTCTACACACCCCATTCAGCAGTAGCAATGTGAAAGGGGGCGAGTGCGGCATGCAACGTGCACCTTGAGCAATTTTCAACGTTCCACGCAAAAGTTTTCTCCCGCCCGCGCAAGATGACAGCACGGCAAAGATTTAGACAAAGACGCCAGCCCGTTCCTCTGTTACTCGCATTTCGCACTGATAGCAGCAAGCGTAGCTGCCTCTGCCCTCCCCCCTTCCCCGCCTTGACTCCTTTGGGAGGCTCAGAGCTCAGCGATTTAACTGAGCACCCCCGACTGGCATTTTCACATTTTTAAGATGCGGCTAGCAAAACGAGGCCAACAAAATACCTCCAAGTTCCAGCACTCGCACCCCATTCCCCCTCCCTCTCCCCTTCTTTTCCCCTTTCCCCTTCCGCAGCAATCCTTTCGCCTTTTGCCAGCAGCGGCACAACGCCATAAATCAATTCGTATTAGTTTTATGAAATGTGTACCTGCGGCGTGCAGTGTCACACACACTTACACCAGCGGACTCAGCGTTTATGCCCAACACAATCGCAATCATCCCAAAAGCGGGTATTACTTAAATGAATTCACAATAAATAAAATAATGTATGGATAATAAGTTAGAGTTACATTGAAGGATACGTCTGTAAACTCTTATTACGTACATAAATGTCAATCATTTATTTCTAGAGAAAATATAAAGACTTTAAACTTAAATTATAAGAAATACTATGTTTATGTTTACTAATATTAATTGTCTATTATTTAAAAATTATTAAATTTACAGTTTTGAATATTTGCTTGAATTCCAAATATGAATTTTGAAAGTTAATGTCTTCGTAAATGTTGCGCCAAAAATATTTTGCTAATAAAATATGGTTTTAAAGCTTTTAAACAAACTTAATTTTTATCTAAAACAAAATAATAAAAACAATATGGATTTTTTAAGTTCGAAACTGTATAACTGATTTTTTTTTATCTTACTAAAAATAAGGAGCTCAGTTAGAATAACACAGATACATATTATATATCTCGTTTAATTGTCGCTCCGTTTTATATCATTATCACTTAATGCTCTGTAAACATACATAAAATTTAAATTTATTATATTATAATTTAACCCATTATTTAGTAGCAAACTTCACCTATCCTCAAAAGTCGTTGTAAAAAATACAAATAAAAATCAAGTTTTGATGTTGAATGAATATAATGAAATTTCAAGCTAACAAAAATTAAAAAAACGAGAAGAGAAGTTTTTTTAATTTTTTGTTATGATTTATTTTATTGTTTTTTTTTTATACTTTTTGTTTGAATACCTTTACCTAATACTTGGATTTTATTTACTACTATGCTATTTATTCATAAAATCTAAAAATTTTGTAAATGTTATTTTCATGATTTGTTGCAACGTGTAAACTTTACAGCGTTTGCTGGTTTAATGAGCAAATCTTTTTGGCGCGCCTTCTGAGCATCAGCAGAAAACGACATCGCCAAACATTGCCAATTAAAAAGAGTCAGGCAAAAGGACTTGGACTTAAACTTGGCATAATTCATGTCCTTGAGCTTTTCGCTTACTCCATACAGAATCATACCAATACACTCAAAAAACATTCAACGGGAAACGCATGCATATTCATTGCATACCTCAAGGCTGAGCATTTTTCGACAGTCGACGCTTTCTTTTCACGCTGCTTTCACAGTTTTTGCTTTACGGGAATTTGCATAAATCTCTTTCGCCCAAGAAGAATTATAATATTTCTTGGTTACTTGGTTACCAGCAGCTGGGAGCTGGAGTCGAGCTAGTCAGATTTATACACCTTAGTTGGACTATGAATATTTAATGGAACTTTTGAATTATCGCCTGACAATGGGATTATCATTTTTACATTTGCTGCACGGCAGGATACGGCCGGAGAGCTGCTGGACTGCTGGACAACCAAGGACAAGAAGGACTTCCACACCTTGTTTGCAGTGTGTGGACAAAAGGACGCTCAACTAAGAAGCCAAGGCTAAGCCAAAACGCCAAGGAGAAGAAGAAGCAACCTCGCTCCCCTGGGGGTAATTCACTGTTTGCCATAATTATCATCGTAAATTATGCGAGTAAGTAAAAGTTCTTGGATTTTATGAAAATGAATTGAGATTGAGCCAAAAATGAAATGTGAATTTACAATTGATTTAAATAGTCGCGACTCGCTCCAAGAAGAGCAATTGCCTGCAGTAGATCTAAGAATGCTGTAGAGAGGTAAGTGAGTAAGTAGTAAATCAAAGCATTTTCCAATCTTCCCAGTCTTCGCGCCCCTTTTGCAGTTAGGTTTTTCGGGCAATAATCTGCAGCGCCGAGTGTCATAAATAATAATTAAACAACTCGCGTTGTTAAGTCTTTTTATTACGGCCAAAGCGCGCCCAAGACAAACGACAGTTGACAGCGGGAGGCGGAGAGATGGGGAGACGAGGAAGCGGAACGACGTGCCGTGTGTAGGATAAGATGCGGGGCTAGGCACAAGCTCCTGAACGGGAAGGCTTAGAGTTTGGTAGCATGTGCAGGCTTTGGACGCTGCCCCATCAACGAAAAGACGCACAATTTTCCACGCAGATACTTTTCATGTAGTATCTTGCTTGCAGCACATGAGCTGGCAGACATGGAAAACACACACACACACACACACACCAAACACAACATCCTAGACCTTGGCTGGCAGGTGCCAGTGTTGTGAGTATTTGCCTGTCCCACTTCATGCAGGATGTTAAGACGTAATTAAGAAAATAAATAATAATCGCCCGATGCCGTAGCAGCCGACGCATGGACATGGACTGGGAGGGGGGATAGGAAGGGAAGGACTACCAGCAAAGGACGAGTATGTGAGCTTGGCCATGTCAGCTGGCGCCTTTGAACGCCTTAAGCCTACGTTGTCATACACTTATAAAATATCTTAACTAGAACAGCAACAGCAACGTCGTCGCAGTTTTGTATTTCGAAAATCTTATCAAGTCCAACAAGAATTATTATCATTTGATGGGGCATGAGGGATGAAGCGGATGCTGGGCACTAAAACTATGGGAATGAGTGACTGAGAAGCTACGATAGGAAAACTAAAGCATTAGCCACTACTTTACTAAGAGTAAATTTAATGGAAAGCTGAAAGAAACCCGATAGTATTCTTTGCCCATTGCTATGCAATCCACACAGTTCTCATTAACTAATTTGGCCTTCAACTTTATAGAAAGAGAGAGAGAGAGAGAGAGAGAGAGAGAGAGAGAGAGAGAGAGAGAGAGAGAGAGTATTCTGTAGAAGACGCAGCGAATATCACAAATCAAAGCGGAATTATTATTACTTATGACCATTTAATTGGACTTGAGTTTATTCATT
This sequence comes from Drosophila sulfurigaster albostrigata, assembly GCF_023558435.1. Taxonomy (NCBI): domain Eukaryota; kingdom Metazoa; phylum Arthropoda; class Insecta; order Diptera; family Drosophilidae; genus Drosophila; species Drosophila sulfurigaster. The sequence continues at coordinate 25,765,764 of NC_084883.1, read as the reverse complement.
TGAGTTTGCCATTCGCCCCATTCGCCAATTTGTTTTTGTTTGTGTTCCTTGCACAGTCAATTTGGCAAATGAGTGTGCTGCTTTGCAACGGCAACGGCAACAAGACCACAGCAGCAGCAGCAGCAACATCAACCACCGACAACTATTTGGCTCGCACGCTCATTAGTTTTATTGCTCGGCATATCAGTCAAAGCCGCAAAACTATTTATGCGGCAAAGCAGCGGACAGCAACAGCTCCACAACCACCACCATCACCACCACAATATATATATTCACTTTGGTCCTGGCAACCATTCACGGTTTGTCCTTTATGCTGCCAGGACACTGCACTTGCTTTTTGGCAGCGCTTTCTGCGAGCTTCTTTTGCTCACTTGCTTTTGGCTTTGTTTTGTGTGTGCTTTGCCAGGACATTAATTGCCCGAAATCGCAGCTGCTTTTGCCTCGTCTCGATGTCTAACGAAATGTTCTTTTAATGAATTGGCAGCTATGCTTTATATTATTTATTCGATTGTACCGCATTGCCATCAAAACCCATAATGAATCAAAAGCTCTTTTGATCATCTACTGCTAACTTAATTATATCAACGTGTTGCACTTCATTTTTGATAACATTACTCAGATTTATTTGCCATTAAGCATCATTATGATATCAAGTGGGAAAAAGTTTTTCGAGAGCACGATTTATGCATCGCACTTGCAAATTCCACGGCAGAAAAAACGAAATTATATAGAGCTCTGTTTTAAGTACAAAAAAGACTGAAGGAAAGTTGCACAAACAACATCAACAGAAAGACGAAGGAAAAGAAGCTGTGGCAGCAGCAGAGCCGTAAAAGCCGCAAGTACGGCATAGTTAGCTATGTAAATGTTGTTTCGCAGCTGTTTATGTATTTACTTTTAATGCCACTCGAAATAGCGGCAGCCCCCTGAAACGAAGGTGAACGAGCACAGCACAGCACAGCACAGCAGCCAACCACAACGCAAAGAAAATGCTAACAATTTTAATTAATGGATAAAGTTCTCTGAAATTCCACTTGTCTTACTTTCTGTCCAAATTCTACCAATGGCCGAGGAGCTACTTTGGTTGCTGGTAGTCAAGACATTATATGCATAACTCTTCAAAATATTTCAGCGCAAAAACTCAAAGGCATTTCTAACGCTCTTTCTGTGGGAATTTCTAGTCTTCTACTTCTCACGCATTTCTGGCCAATTTCAATAACTGATTAACAGCCAAGTAGTTGGTCGGTGCTCAAAAGTATGCAACAGTCTTTTTTATTAAATTCATAAATAAAAGCCAAGCCCCAAGTTAATATGGGAAGAAGCTTAAAAAGGAGCTCATAAATTCAGTGTGACGCCATTTGCTTTAGCTTCATTTCGCCCGTTCTTTTCTATTCCAGCGTTTGTTGCTCACATTTTTAATTTAAAAGTTTGCGATAACAAATGATGCACATCCCTGCGCCCACACACACACACAGACACACACACACCCCAGATACAATGTACTTAAAATAAGAAATAATGTTGACTGCTGATTTAGTAACCGCAGTGGCAGGACTTGTAACTCATATGAATACACTCACACTCCCTAACGCATTCATATTCGTATTCGTATTCGTCTCTATCTATACCGGAGAAAGAAAGAAAGAAATGCGCGGAGCAAACTTTGGAGCTAATAAATTGTTTCATATCTCAACGCTAATATACTCATATACGCGCCTGGGCAGAGATAACTCATACGCCCGGTTGGTCGACAGGACAGCGTGGGAGCTGCTTTTTCCTTTTTTATTTCTTGCATATTTATTTCTCCTTTTGCTTATCAGCGACTAACAAAAATGAGTCTGAACGAAATAAAGCAAAGCAAAAAGTTCTGGCATATGAGAAATTGCCAAACACATTAGCCACAGCAACAGCAACCGCAGCCACAACAAGGACAGCTCCTGCAGCGACAATCGCACAGGGCATGTGTAAGGTATCGCTTTCTTTTTTTTACCCACATTTATGTAAAATAAAGTACCAAGTGAAATGTCTATTCTAAATTTAGTTTGCAATCAATTTGCTATTTTTGGGGACACATTATCAAATGATTGATCGCATTCGGTACTAAACGAATTTAAATTAATATTAATATCTCCACTTAACCAAGAAGCGATTTCAATATTCGTTAAGAGTCGTTATGCATTCATTAGTTGCTAAGAAATCTAATCTTTTCTTTAATTTCATAGACTTTAAGCTGTCTCCGAGTTCGTGACGTGACATTTGTAAAGACATTTCACTACGTGCTCGTTGTCATCGTGCAAATCAAACGTAAAAGCTTATCGAGCTGTCTATATCTATATACAACTATTTGACAATGCTAATTCCCGATGTCGCTTCCCGATTTTCCATTTTCCCAAGTGAATAGAAAGAGTTTTTTGCTCAGAGTTGACATTTAAAATTGTATTTATTTAATCATTTAATAATTGCTGGGAATACATATTATAATATAATGTTTGTATGTGTGTGTGTGTGGGTAATTGATGTATGTGTGTGTGTGTGTGTGTATTCATGCTTTCAATAAATTACAAGTAAATTTAATTTAATTTTATTTTCGATTGATTTTACTTATGTGTCTAGTGGAACAATTTATTAAACATTGTTTAAGTGTAGCTATCAAAGTGAATCTATTCATTATACTCGGTAATTATTCAAACTGCTAATTTGAATTATCTCAAAAAATGATTATCAACTAAATGTTTCAGTTTTCTTTTTCAGTAATAAGAATAAAATGTGAATTTCCGAAGAATTGCCAATAGGTATTAGATACCAAGATATATTGTAGAACAGAACCCATTTAAAGGTTCTTTTTTTTATTATTAATTATTATTATTTATAGAAATACTATGCTTATTTGCTAGGCTGGAAAACGATCTAAAATAAGGCAAAATGTTTCGAAACAAGAAATTACACAATTCAAAGAAATTAGCAGAGTTCTCTCATATAATATGCATAATAGTAAGAATTATTATAATAGTCATATATTTACACATCGGATTGGCTTTCTTTGGTTACACTTCTACGTCGCTTCGTCTTCATCTTCTAATTCAAATTCAAATAGTAGTTTAACTTATGTTTGTAGAGTGTGGATATTTATACGTTTTTTTTTCTTTTTTGATTAGTTGATATTCTACAAAATATGCTCGTATATTTCTGCGATCCGTTAAATTATAGTAATGTCATCTACAACTAGGTTTCATCTAATTTTTGCTAAATATTCCCCAAACATTCTTGGGACTGGGCTTTTAATGTTATATGTTAAACTGGGATTTGATTTTGCTGTGTCATAATACTTGGAAAGAGTTGTGCTTAGGGCGAAAGGATTATGTTTATTTAGCTGCCAAGTATTTACAAAATGCTGCTAACCGGTTGGCCTAATCCCGCTCCTCGTATTTGGGCACAAAGGAACTGAGACCACCGAGCTGGCCACACTGGCTGTTGTCATACAACGACATCTTGAGACGCTTGCACTTGGCCCGACGATTCTTGAACCAGAACTGCACATTTTTGCTCTCGAGACGCGGAAACTTTTGACTGCAGAATGGAGAAAAAGAAAAGCAAAGCAAACGAAAATTCCATTAGTGGGGTGTTGACTTTTCACTCGCGAATTTGCTACTCACCGGTAGGGCATGGTGTTCAAATCCTCGGTGTACTTGAGGATCAGATTGTGCGAGGGATGCGTGTTCATGGCGAACCATTGCTCCAACTTGGGCACCTCCGTCACCGGATCGATGAAGGTGCGATTGCGCTTGCGTCGCTCCTCATTCGATATGCTCGACAGATTGAGTCCGGCACCGCCCATCAACGCATTCGGTTGCATGCCAGCGGCGGCTGCCGCAGCGGCCGCATGATGTGCGTGCGGATGGGCGGCGGCTGCCTGGCCAAAGGCCGGGATGTAATGGCTCATGTACATGAAGGACTGCGAGAACATCGAGTTGGGGACCATGGGAAAAGGCAGTTGATCCTTGTGTGGAACCACGCTGCCACCCAAGTCGGGTGATGGCGAACGAAACTCATCCAGATGGCTGGTATCGTTCTCATTGTCCTCATCGTCCTCATCCATGTCCAGATCATCGTCCTCCTCCTTGGGTGTGCTGTGCTTGGGCGTCGAGGCGGCTTCATCGCGTTCGTTGTGACTCTGGTTATTTTCCCCATTGTTGTTGTTGTTGTTGCTGCCGCTGTTGTTGTGGTTGCTGCTGTTGTTGCTGCTGCTGTTATTGTTGTTGTTGCTGCTGTTGTTGTTGTGTACCCCATCGTTGGCATCATTGGCTGCCTCAGCATTGCCGCTGGCATTGCCACTGCAATTGTCATTGGAGTTGTCGTTGTCATTGTCGTTGTCATGCATTTCCAACTCATCTTGAGTCTTCAGGCCAGTTGGCTTCTCATCGCGCTCCGTCACCCCATTGGCCAAGTCGCTGCCAGCGCTCTTCACACGCTGTGGCTGCTGCTGCTGTTGCTCGCTGCGATCCTCATCGTCATCATCGTCCAACATAGGTGAACTGCGATGGCGTTCGTGTGTGGTCAGCGACAACGGTAGCTGTGGCGTTGTGGGACGACTGGGCTCCTCCTCTAGTTCATCGGAGTGCTGGGACATGGTGTCAATGTCCTCGGACTTCAGGCTCATCGGACTCTTGAGATAGTCATGCGACATCGACAGATTGCCCATGCTCAACGGCTGACTTCCGGCGCTGCTGCTCGAGTTCTGACCCAACGGCGCATGCTGGCTGAGATAACCATTCATGGCCGCATGTCCCAACGCCGTCATGGCATTGCCCAAGCTACCGCCACGCATCTCGGCGCGCTTCTGTGCGGCACGTGCGTTCTTGAACCAGTAGACCACATTGTTGACATCGAGTGGCTTGCGACCGCGACGCGATTCCAGAGCATTCAACTGGACCACATAGGTCTGGATTTGTTGGCGCGACGGATGCGGATTCTCCTGGAACCACTTCTGCAGCTTGGGCAGCTCCATCTCCGGATCGAAGCTGGTGCGCATGCGTGTCTTCTGATTCGGATACTGTCCGCCATGCGAGGCCGCATGATGATGATGATGCATCGACGCGTGCATCGGATGCACCAGCATATTGCCATGATGCCCGGCCGCCTGGGCCTGACTAACCGCAGCATTGGGATGATGTCCCACGGCGGCAGCAGCAGCGGCTGCTTCGTTGGCCAGCAACAACGACTCCCGGCTGCCCATCGCACTCAGCGGATTGGCTGCGGCGCCAGCAGCTCCAGCGGCAGCAGCGTGAGCAGCCGCAGCAGCTGCGGCAGCCATGGCTGTGCCCACGGGAAAGTCCATTTCGCTGGGCACCACGGGCACCGCATTCGGGGCGGACATGAAGGGCAGCATCTTTGGCGTCATCGCGGACTGGGGAGAGAGTTGATTCGACCACCATTGATCGAACTTGCGACGGAGCTCATCGGAGATTTCGCCACCGGGCATTGCGTAGGTATTCTGATGGGAACTGCGACAGATCTGCGAGAGCGTCACCTGAAGGAGGAGAAAGGGAGGGAATGGAAAAAAGAATGGACATCGAATGGGATTAACTTAGAGGCCTTGATAGATAGTAAAGTGCTGTCGCCAGTCATGTTAGCTAGGTCTAAGCCCCCGGGGGGTTTGCCACAAACACACACACACGCATTACTAAGCGGCTGTCATAAAAATCACAAGCTACAAAATGGGGGGGAAATTGCAGAAAGAGAGAGAGAGAGAGGTAGAAAGAGAGTCGGGTAAGGCCCTGAAGTGGCCGGGATTTACTTAGCCATAAAATGTAGCTGACTCTGATTTGCCCTATTACGAGTACGATATCGATATACGCGATGGAGGAAGAGGGAAAAACACTGATACCACACGCTCTGCAAACTGATATTAACTTGACGCCTCGTCAGCGAACCTAACCACCTAGCCAGCCAGCTACCTAACTAGCTTGAAGCGATAAATAGATAGTCCCAAAGACCCGAGCCAAGCGAAATGCTGATAGGCGACGACACACCAGCTTATGCGATTAAAATTGAATTTAATGTTCAGAAATAGAATCGAAATTCATTCGGTGAATGCTACGCAATGGCAATCGTAAGTATTTCTTTTTATTTTCGGGAGGGGGGTGGGGTAAGTGTGTGGGGTTTGCTGTATACCGAATTAAATGCTCATAGATACTGCTGCTTGCTGCTGAGTTGGCTGCTCCTCGAATAGATAGATAATGTCTCTCTGTTCTGTCGCTATCAGCTAAGGAGGCGCCCCAAATCACTTAAGCTGCTCGAAACACACGAACTGCGGTTCTGATGGGATGTCGACAGAAGGGTTGGGGTGAGGAAGTGTGTGTGTTATAGACAACTAATTGTAAATAAAATGGGTTGACGCGCAAGAGAGACGCGGAGGAGGAGAAGTTTGAGGCGGAGACGGAGGCGGGCGCGGCAATTATTAAATTGATTTTCATATCGCGCTCGCCCCCCTTTCGCAATTTCTTGGAACACAGACCACAGAGACCTAAAGCATATTTACCACGAGACTTGCGAGAGTCACAGCTCTATAAGCACACTATGACCACAATCAATGTGATGTATGTATGTGTGCAGAGGGAATTATCATGTGATTAGAGAAAATACTTTTGCTAATATTAATCAGGGCCCATATAAAATCAGTCGCAATATCAATTGAAGGGTATTTTGGTCGTGATTTCCGACCCATGATAGCAGACAGTGAACAACGAGTTCAGACATTGACAGACGGTGATTTATGGTAGGCAGGGATTTAACTGGACTCCTCATACGCCACATATGTAATACTCTACTCGGAGTACAAAACGTATGTGGGTCATGTGGCTGCCAGTTGCAACGATATCAACGCGCTTTGTAAGACTATGATCTGCCTTCAAATTGTTGCAACTATTTAATACGCAACTGTATATATATACAAATATATATACTTGAGAGTGTGCTGATGTGTGCGGCGATAAGCGCAAAGCTGATTAAAAATGAAAACTATTGCAAAAAAGGATTAGTTAAGTGAACCAAAATAAATGAACTCGGCTTAACAACATTTCTTTGTAGTCATTATCAAAACATTTTCAATGAATTTCATATGCAGACAGACATACAGACACAAACATTGACTTGTGTTGCTTGCTAGTCTTGAGTCATGGCAGCAAGGATAACGTGGGGGTAAAGGATACGCAAAACTTTTGTTGCCAACGTGTGCGTGTGTGTGTGTGTGTGCGTGTGTTTATGCCTCAATTCACGCAAATTAGCGGTTTGGGTTTTGAGTTTACTTTTACCCCTCACAAGTTTTAGCAAACTCTTCAAGACAAGGATAATAGCCTCGCCTCTGAGTGTGTGTGTGTGTGTGTGTAGTGTAGTATGTAGTGTGTGTCGTAAACCGCTTATGAATCATTATAGAATTTTGTCGTCTTAGTGCAACATTTAGCGAGCCGAGCCCCGAAGTTCAAAGCGAATGTCTAATTAGCTCAACTCAGTATTCGCTACTCACCTCATCCAGGGGACAGCCGGTGGAACGCAGCAGTCCGTGCGATTGCAGGACGAGCAGCTTGAGCAGCTTGTCCTTGATCTCCCCAAAGGGGGATGTCTTCGGCCGTAAGATGACAATACGCAGCGTTATCACCGATGTCAGCTCACCGACAATGTCGCTAACCGGCACAGCCGGATTATCGGAGATCTGTTCCAACGGTATTGGTTTCCAGTGCTTGATGATGAGCGAGCCTAAGCATAATTAAAAGAAGTTACCAGAAGAAGTGTGGGTATTAGTGTAAATGTTCCCAAACACGTATTATTAACTTCGACTCACCTCTGGCTGTGTTCGCCACCTCTTGGGAGTAGCCGAGACGCTGCAGCGCCGTTTGCACTATTTCGCTCCAGGGCGTGGCCGCTGCAATGATCACGTAGCTGTCTGTCTCGATGTTCGGTCGCCGTTTCCACGGCTGGCGTGTGTCTATGGTAAGCGAGGCATGCAACGAGTGCACAGACTCCACCACGCAGTGCAGTGGAAGCGATTTCGCTGTAGAGTAAAACAAAAACCAAAAAAGAGAGTGAAGGGGCGTTGTTAGTTGATGCGAGAGCATTTAATAATTTTCCATTTTGTTGCCGCGGTCGCTAAGTGCTTTTGAAGATTCCCAAACCCGCCCCGAACAACTCGGCACTCCACTTGGGAGGCAACTATTCAAATTAGTTGTTGCACTCACTAATACCCTACACGAATAATGATTGGGTGGCATGGGCCATAAAATATAAACTTATCTAAATGAAAGCCGTCTTTCTACTGCACTCGCATAGTGTATTTTAATTAAAGCAGGCAAGATACCATAAAATAATAGAGTTTATTTAGGAGATAGACTCTTAGTTTCAATGCAATGCAAAAAATATATAGATAGACTTTTAATTTAAGTGGAACACATATATTTATCGACAGGGTTTTATTAATAAAAATATTATAAAATAAATTATGGGTTATATTATTTATTTATGCGAATGATTGCCTATTAAGATTTAATAATCATATATTTCTTCCTAATAGAGATAATTAATTAAAACTCCAATAAAGAATTATTTATTTTTATTACTTTACAAAATTTTTAAATTAGAAAAAATCATTAGAAACAAATTTGTAGTCTTATATTGTGATAAATATTTCAGTATGTGTTCCTTAAAGAAGACTCCCCTAGACATATATACTCCCCTAGATATATGTTATATTTTAAATTGTTATATATTCTCAAATTCAGTTTAAATCATTTCTTTAGAAACTTTGTTTATTTTTTATTATGACTAAAATGTCTATGATATAAAATTTAAATCTTTGTGACTTGGATTTTTATTTATGTAAAAATTTTAAATCATGTATTTCATTTAGTTATTTTCAATTAGTTTCAGGTCTGTAATTTATAATGTTGCTGCCTTAGAAACCAATTTCTGTTAATTTTTATTGATCAAATATAGATCACATTAATACAATATTTTTATATATTTTCCTGGAGAGCCATTGCTTACTTTACTTTGTATAGCTTTACTTTTTGTTATATGAACTATATCATATAAATATTAACTTTATCTTTACTTGTGCTTAGAATGCAATCAATCAATTTAGCTTTGAATTATGTCAGTTGTTGCTTAAGCTAATTGGCTTAACATGCCATCGAAATCAGTGTAATAACAGGGTATCTAACTAATTTGTTGCCGTTGTCGAAAATGCAACTAAACTGCAACTAAACTGCCTAGCTGTATCCCTCCTTGCTCTCTCCCTCTCTTTTGTTGGTTGCAACTGTGGTTGTTGTTGTTGCTGCTGCTGCTGCAGCTGTTAATCGGTTTAGAGCTCAGTTTGGAACGCTTCAAATGGCGGCAAGTGCAAATCGGCAAATTAAAATAAGCAATTAAAACATATTTTATATATTGAGCGCCCCTCACGCACATGAGAGAGTATTTAAATAAATTATTGCTTGCTGCGGTTAGCCACAAAATGGTTTTAGCCGCTTACCCCGCCACCAAAAGCGAAATGGCCCATTCGCATTCGCATTCCCAGCCCCAGTCTCAGTCCCCCGACTATCAAGATTATGAATATGCATAGCATGCTAAATTATTACTACTATTAATGAATAATAATTGTATGACTAGTTGGCGAGTTTCCAAAGTGCAGCTCATCGGACCAGACAGCCATCGATATTAGAGTGCTCAGACTATTTTGAAGTGTGGAAATATATCTAAAAACTTCCATATTTGAGAATGCGAACATAATAATTCACCTAATGCAAACGATTGGTAAAATATTCTTTCTTTTTTTGTTTTGTTTTGTGTGTGTTCCACAACCAATTATGGACAGCTTAAAAATAATTTACCAAAAATTTCGCCAATAGCAATAGAAAATGCAAAATGCGCCCAATCCAAAGCCGAATGCAATTTCGGAAGAGGCAGGGGGAGAAGTGAGTGGCCAGGACACACGAAAAGCAAATAGGCTTAACGCCCTGCAATGTGCTGTTTTCAGGGGGGCCAGCCATAATGGTATTATTAATTATTCCAATTATAAAAATTGTAAGCAGCAGAGATTGTCGATGGCCGATTGCCGCGATTTCGCTTTCGCGATTGGCATTTTTGGCGCGTTTAAAACAGCGAAGAGAACGCGCCAAAAGTTCAGCGCAATTATGAGCGATTTTTGCGATAAATACACACGCACACACACTCACAAACACATGCACACACACTTACATGTGTATTGATGTATTTGTTTGTGTGTTCGTGCAAATCTTTTAATTGCCATAAAATCCTCATTGGGCATTAAAACTGAATAAATCAATTGTATGAGCATATTCGCAAAAATATGTACAGCTCAAAAAAAAAACAACAAAGAAGAAAATAATATAAAATTTACAATAATATTGAAATAAAAAGAATAAAGAATGAAATGCGGAAGAGCTACGCAATTTACATATGATGATATGGTATTACAATTAAAGTCAAGATATGCCGTAATCACAGTTAATTTCTCGTTAATTGACGATGCTTCTTTAAACTGGCCAACTATTCGTATACTTGATTTAATATCATTGTTATTTCATATGCTGTTTCGTCAATGTTCATTAAAGTAGCCCAGTGTTCGAATATTGTTGTGTTTTTGCGTAATAATCGCAATTACCACTTTCATCGACGAATCCTTTCGTCTGGCTCTGGCTTTGGCTTTAGCCCCGCCATTGGCATTATGTATACGCCACGTATGTCGGCCGACCAGTTATTGGCCCAAAGGTGAATTGTTGAAATGGTGGTCTGCAAAAAGCGGCCAAATAACAATGGAGCGCAAATGCTGCGTACTGCAACCGAATAATAAACTCATTAAATCCATTATCCTGGCCCATGATTTGGGGGCTAACACAAAAGCGGATTTGCTGCCCATGCATATGTGCATATATGCAGTTCTTAATGTGTGTGTGCGTGTGTGTGAGTGTGTTTGTGCTTGTGTTGACCACTCGCACAGTGGCCACGTTGAGCTCGCTAATTGTTGCGTCACCCAGTCCCGGATTTGATGGCATTCAAAACTGTCTGTTTGCAAATGAAGAGGAGGAGGAGGAGGGAAAAGATAGAGTCGACTGAAATGGGGTTGCTTTATAAATTGAACGTCTGTGCAGCCAGTGCAGCACTTAAGTGGCCCAGGACGAGGCCGCCGCGCTTATCCTTATTAGCATTATCAGTGGAAAAATAATCGAGACAGCCAAACAAATTGAATTAAAAACGTTTGAGGCATTAAATCTCAGCCTGGCAGACAGACAAACTGAGAGACAGACTGAGAGACTTCGCCCTCTGTCTCGCCGCGACTTTCGTAAGCTGACAAACGATTTGTAATGAACTCCACTTGCATAGGCTTAGACGCTGCTATCATCTTGCTGTCTGCTGTCTTTGCGTCTCATTCAATTTTCCCATTTCGCTTTCCCAGACTGCGGCTTAAGATTTATTAACCTGCGCCCAGCGTTGATGTCACTGTCGATAGCGTGAGCCGAAATATAATGAAGTTGCCAATCGACTGGAATACGCTTTGACTATTTTACTTTTTCTTTTTACTCTATAAAACTGGCAATTCTATCAACTAAGCAAGAATGATTTTAAGTGTATTTTGCAGTCTGTTTTCAGTTAAAGTTGCAGTTACTTGGCTTGGCTTATCGCCATCTGAATTGAAAGTTCAAATAAATGGATATTTTTGATTCGCTTTGCTTGTTAGTTGCCATCCAGCTAAGCTGCTGCTGCCGAGCTCTTACGCAATGTCAAGAGATGCGGCCAATTACCAGGGCACAATCAACCCCCGAAGATTTTAATCCTTGCACAACTTTTTGTGTGCATGCGAATTCAAGTGTTTGTTGTATTCAATTCAAGTTGATTTCAATTCGATGCTCTCTCAATAAGTGTGTGCAGAGGAGCGTGAGATACTGAGCTCGACTTTCTTCTAAGAAATTAACCAATTGGCTGACCACAATAGCCTCGGACAAGGACTGCAATAATTATGAATCGCCTACGCACAACATCAAAACGACTTAATCCTCACCTAGGAAAACACACAAACACACACACTGAGAGAAGGGTGTGGAAGGACATCTGAAGTGACTGCTGGCAAGGATTATGTAAGTTTTACGGTTTAGTTTGCTCGAGAAAATATCTTGGCAACAAATATTTGTAGTTCTGCTTTTTTTGCTTCAAGTTGACCTTAAGAGAAGGGGGATGAAAGAAAGGGGGGGTGAAGGCTTTGCTCGGGTGGCCGAATAAATTGTGTATTGTGTTATTTATAAGGAAATGCTCATAATTTACTTATTAAAATGATTTGAGTGATTTGGGTTTGAAAATTAAAATTTTACAGAGCAAAGTTTTAATAACCGTAAAGGCCATTTGATAATATGTGTAAAGGACAACAAACAGTTAGTTGCCAGGGGGGAGGGAGCGGGGGCGGGGACGGAGAGACGGAAGGGACGTGGCTTAAGCCAAGTGAACTGTTTGAATTTGCTTATCAGTGGCTGACCATTGAAATGTCTTAGTGCCAAGAGCCGCACAAAAATCTTAAGGATTTTAAAGGACTTAAGTGTCAGGCATGTTTTTGCTTTGTCTACGCGTGCGTGTGTGTGTGCGATTGTGTGTGTGTGTGAAAGTAAGAGTGACCGGAAATTAAGCAATAGTCTTAAGGAAATTGCCACAAGTTTTTTTGGATGCCACGAAGCAGGCAATTTGATGTCTTTTCCCAAACTCCTTAAGTGTCGAAGGATGTCCGCATGTATGTATGTGTGTGTGTGTGTGTGTTTGCTTGTGTATGCATTTTTATTTACACTTCAACTTAAGTCCTACTTAATTGCAAACTCTTTTCCAGTAGAATTTTTAATGCATGCATTTTAATTTATAATGCCGAGCCAGCATCGGGGCTACTTAAGAACTTTCTACACACACACACACACATGTATAGACAAGGATTCACACACACACTCAGGAATACACACACACAGTTACATTGGTTGGCTCATGCATCGTTTGCTGGCAGCTTCTCACACCTTTTGTTAGTTGCATATCCCTGTCTAAGTCCTGCCACTTGCTCTGCCCCTTGCCCCACTTCCCCCCCGCGTGCCTTGCCACACGCTGCAAAAGAAAACATATTAAGAAGAGCTTCAAAATGGAAAATCGACTTGCTTCTGCCTTGAAGTCTTGAGCTGCAGGCAACAAAATGTGAGCTTGCAAAATTGCTGCAGCTTTGCAAAAATATCTTATATGGAATTAAGACACTCTTTAAATTGAACTAGTTTAAAAATCGAATATGTAATGAAATGATAATAATATATACGAAATTAAAATACACTTTAAATTGAACTCGCTTAGGAATCTTAAATATAATAAAATAGAATGAATATCACTTATATTGTATTAAGAAATTCTATTACTTTGAGTTGCCTCAAAATTTTAGGGGTAAAAGATATGCTCATTAAGTTGTTAAAAAATGGTTAAACTTGAATTTCAAATCTCATCATTAAGCTAAAATAAGCATTAAGCATTCATTAACATTCTATTAGTCTAAGGTTGATATTATAGCAGACAAGCTTTAAGAAATCTCAAATGTCTTACTCAAATATTATGCAATAACCTTTATTATATAGCTCTCTTAAAAATTGAAAATATAATAAATGAAAATATTTTATAAAGCATAAAAATACTAGTTATATTTGGACTGTCACATTAATAAAAATTTCTTCATTACATTTTAAAAAAATTATTGAACTAATCATGAATTTAAAAACTCATTCTTCAATTAGTATCTAAAAAAAGCTATTACTCTAAGGTTGACAATATTGCCGACAAGCTTTAAGAATACTTTCTTAGATTAATGTCATATGCCTAATGAAAAACATTATGAAATTCACCTAATTATATGAATTTCCCTATCGTATTTATCTACAAATTTGTCATTCTACAAAATTGCGCTTATCAATTATTATTCGGTTCTATTTTTTTTATCAGTTGTCTGGATAAATTTGTTAATTCTACAATCGCATATATGCGATTTGCTTGATATTTTTTTGGTGAGTCAATGAGTCAGTCTGTGGCGTCTTTTGTGTATTTTCGTTTGGCGTATTTTCGAAAGGGCTTTCTTTGGAAAACATGTTGAAACTTTTAAGCGGATTATAATTAATGCCGCTAGGCATTTTCTTTCTCTTATCGTTTCGCTTTCGCGTTTAGCGCCCACTACATGCCACGCTCTTTCCCTTTTCCCTCAACATTCCATCTCCCCTGCCACCCTTCGAGTCAGCTCTCAGTGGGGAAAAGGTAGCTTTGTTTGCTGTTTGCTGTTCTTCTCTGTTTTGCAGTTTCTCAGTGTGTCAGTAACAACAACATAACCGGAAATCAAGAAAAGTGGCCAAGTGACTCGAGAATGGATACTTCGATGCTCCGAAATAATCCTAATGAAATAAGCATGGCCCGTAGCGGTAATTTATTTAAACCCAGCCCCAAGTTTTGCACCCCAGCTGTAAAATTGGCCTCGGACTCGACTTCGACTTCGTTTTTCTCCCCAACACAACACACACACAGTTTTCACGCACTGAGCAAAAGGCATTTAAATTGTCTCAACTTTTCGTTTTGTTGTGTAATAAATTAATTTTTTGTCCTTAGATATGTAAAACTATGCACATGTGTGCGTCGCAATGTGTGTAGGTGTGTGTGTGTGTGTCCTGTCTTAGATTTAATCCTTTTTGTTGTTGCCCCAAACAACAACGACAACAAAGCAAAGCAAAGCAAAGCAAAGCAAAGCAAGTCCAAGCCACACACACACACTCCACTCCACTTCAGCCTCATCCCTGGGCTGATATGTTGATTTGGGAGGCCATCATCAGGTGAGAGGCTGGCTGCTTGGCCAGAAAAACTAAACTAGCTCCCAGCCGGAGCATAGGAAAGGGCAGAGATAGAAAGTGAGTCCTCTGAATGGATTTTCTTAAGTGGTTCTAAGCTTTGTCTGTGAAGCAAACCAGAAAACATGCTTATACATGCGGCCAAGTGGCTGCTGCTGCTGCTGCTGCTGCTGCTGCCTCGACAGCCTCGAGTTCAAGTGCAGGAGAGCTGCCTCGAGTGAAGACTCCGGGCTCCGGCTCTAGTGGCATTAGCAGCTGCTTAAGGCACTGCAGCACTTCATTAGTTCCGACGAGGTTCGAAGACGACAGCAACAAGGACATCCGTCCTGAGACAATGGCCAACTGCGCACGATAATTGAATGCAAGCCAAGCCAAGCCAGAAACCAACTCCCCCTCTCTCCCTCCTCCCCACCTCCCCCGTCCTGCTCCCCTTCCTACACTTGAGCCGAGTCGACAGTCGACAGAAAAAGCCATGTGCAACGAAACGTGGAGGGCAAAATCACAAGAAGTTGCCAAATCCTTACAAAAGGATTATGATGTGTATTTTTGGTCAAAGCAACGTTCTTGATGAGTGCCAAACGACTTTGTTGAGAGTTGAGATTTTTCTGCATGGAAATGGCAAATGGCAAAGGGAAAAGGGCGAAACGCAAAGCGCAAAGCGATTTCAATTCCCAGCTCCCAGCAACATGAAAGTGAAGTTCATTGATTAATTGATGATTGGGACACATCATCGCATTCATTCGCAAAAACATTCTTAAAGTTGTCAATTGAAGAAATGAAATTTGCATTTACACAGATCTTGAGGCAGTTCAAAACTCAAATCAAGTACGAAAGCTAAAGTCGAGGATGCTCGACTGTAAGATACCCGCTACATATTTTCAATAAGAGTTAAACATTGCGGTATTCATTTTAAAATATACCAAATTAATATACATATTGTAAAAATAGTAAAAAATACCATAGACTCTATTTGGTATATCGATATGTTGCATTCAAAATATACCAGAGATCTCAAAATATACCAGATTGTCAGCCAAAGCAACTAAGAGCCGTAGTAAATTGGCTTTTTTGCCTAAACACAAGTATTTTTTAAACAGACATGACTTTATCGTCTCGGATGTTGGCATTGATCAAGAATATATATACTTTATAGAGTCGGATGTCTCTTTATAACACCCTTTTACCCTATGGGTACCGGGTATAAGTATTGTCCGATCAGAATGAGAGAATAGGAATGCAAATACACATAAAATGTAGAAAAGGATTAAAATTATGAAGCAAAGGATATGACAAACAGCACATGCAAGCTGTATGCAGTCATGTGTGATCACATCCTTACACACACACACGTGCACTCATACACACTAACACTGTTGCATTGACTTAGCCACAAGCTGAAGGCCGCAGCACAAAAGAAACGGCAAAGGCGCTCGCACAAAAGGATTTTCAATTTGTCAAAATTTTATCAAGTGGAGGACAAGCCATTGGCATTGGCTTGGCTTGGCATTGGCTTGTGTTTAGTCCTTATACCAGGCAAGCAGCTCTGAGAGGGATTTAAATGTCGATAATGTCTGCAAACACAAATAACACACACTCATACACACACACACACACACAATCGCACAATTGAGTCGGCTTGCTTGAGTTAAATGTTTGCGCAAAATGTCAAAAATCAACTCGATGTGCAGTTGAACCAGAAATAAGCGCACCAAACACAAATGTCAATGACATCCCCTCCCCTTCCTCTCCGTGTCCTGTCGTGACCCAAGCCCAACCTCAACTCCGTTGAGTGCATGTCAACTCACATTATCACACTTGCATTCTTTTCAAACAGCGAGTGCTCTTTGCCAGCTGCTCAAATCGCAGCGATCTAGAGAAAGGCGATTTTATATTAAATAAAGTTTGAAGTATACAACAAAATGAAATGCATTTTTAAGAATTTTTTACATTTTTGCTGTTTACAAATAAAAAAGTTGAACTTCATTAAGATAATTTTGAAGATGCTTTTTTTTCTTCTACATTTTTGCTACTTAGAAAACAGGTGTAATACATAATTTGCGATACAGCAAAATACTGGAATATACAAAATAACCATATCAATATTTTTCAGAAATTAGTTTTATATTTAAGCTTGTTAAAAAATTATATAAGTATCTCAAAAAGTGTCTTTTTGAATTCGCAACCTTTTCTATTTTCAAGTCTCCTTTTCAAACTAACTTTATAAATATGCGATAAATGAAATGAAGTTTTAAATCACCAAAATTATCGAATAATAAATAGATTCTTGAAGAGCATCTATTGAAATTATTTTTCAAATAGTGTTTTGTGTTTTGAAAATAGTGTTTTTTTTTAACTATAAAATAATTGATTATATTTTGAATTTTCTATTGTAAAAAAAAGTTCTTATCAAAATGAAATCAAATTCTTAAAAGTTACTATTAAGTTTAGTTTTCACTTTCATTTCTGCAATTCAAACTTTTTAAAGTTTATTTGTTCATTAGTTTATTTTCTCTTTTAAAAACTGTTTTGAAATTCTTTAAAAGTATCAATTATTTATATATACTTCTCGCTTTCATTTCTGCCATTTTATAAATATATTTTTATTTATAAGTGCTCTATATCTGCGTTTATTTTTGAAATACATTTGCAAGTACAGTGAGCGTCAGCAGTTAAAAGTCAGTAGTCACAGTTGCTGTCGCAGTTGCAGTTGCAGCAGTCATCGTCACCGTCACCGTCGTCGTCATCGCTGGTGCCACACATGGCGGCAACCTTAATCACTTTAGTTATCAATATTACTTATTTACGTTGCTCCTACTTAACGCTTAAGACGCTTTGCCTTTTATACAGTCCCTCGCATCTATCTCTCTCTCTCTCTGTCTTCCATTCGGGGTGTGTGTGAGTGAATTATAGGCATATGTATGAGTGTGTGTATATGGTGCTTATAAGGTATATAGATATGTCTTGGACTGGGTGGCCCTGGCGTTGCTCTAGCATTACATTTGCGTTTAAATCTTCCTGCTTAAAGCCAAACAAAGTCAGTGAAGAGAAGGAGAAGGGGGATGGGGGTTGAGGAGGGTGTTCGAAAGGAGCACAACACGCGATCTGGCCCATTGATTCAATTAAGAGAGCAGCAACAGCAAAACAAAGCTACTATATAGTACTTTGAATATATGTACATACTATAAGCATAAGAAGGTGCGCTCGCTGTTTAAAGAGGAAACAGAATACGCATACGCCTAGTTGGTTATGAGACAGCGACAACGACGACGACGGCGGCGGCGGCAGCATTGATTAATATAATCCGCTTGAAGACGCCTCACGCTCGTGGCCTGGCTGCGAATTAAGTTACACCCAAGAGACAACAACAACGACGTCGAAGATGACGCTGCCCCTCCCTCCGCCCTCCGCCCCCCGCCATCTGCCACCTACCACCTGGCCACAGTTTTAAGTACAAGTTAATGGTGCTTATGCATATTACCCTCTCAGTCTCCCCCCCCGCCACCCGTTCGGGTGCCATTCCAATTGCCATTCCATATCGAGGCCATTAATACCCACAACTGATTTTTCTTTTATACTTTTTTTTGTTGTTGTTGTTGTGTTGTGCTCGTTGTTAAGTATTTCGCTGTATTTTAAATCGATCCAATGGCAAAGCGTCTTTGTGTCGCTCGCTGCGAATGCGCGGCGGCTTAATCCGCTGCCAATGAACTGCGAACTGTGAGTGGAGACGCTGTCGACGGCGGCTGCTGCTGCTGAGGTCGCCAGATGAGCGGCTTTGGCTGCTTTTTGAATTTACGCTGACTGTGTGAGGGGGGTGAGGAGAGGGAGAGCGTGAGTCAGTTGGTGCCTCGCAGTTTCTTGATGCTCTCGGTTTATTAGTGCTCCTTCTTGGTTGTTGTATCGTCTCTACTCAAGCGACTGACTTGTTAGGAAGGATGTCGAGAGCTGTGGATTCCGTTGTTGGTGTCGCATTTGCCCATCCATCGTCATCGTCATCGGCATCGGCATCGCCATCGGCATCGGCATCATCATTGCCATTTCGCATTGGTATTTTGATATTTGGGCTTTGTCTGGTGGGGATGAAATTTGATCCTCTGCGCGGCTGCGATGTATTTGCATTAAGCGTAACCTTTTGCTGCTGCTGCTGTTGCTGCTACTCGAGCAACAACCACAAAAGGCGTAAAGGGTGGCAGCAGCGATGTCGCCAGTTGCCGATACGCTGCGCTGCCAAGGAGCTTAATTTGAGGAGGGATTTACGCTGTGGCATTATAATTCTTTCTTTCTTTCTTTCTTTCGTTCAGTTGCCTCCCGTTTTGCGTTTGCGTTTTTTTTTTATTTTATTTCTGCCCCGGCATCTTATTGTTGGCCCCTGCTTGAGCTTGAGCTTCTCGTTCTTCTCCAGTTTTTGTGTTGGATTTCGATTTTTGTTGCGCTTCACAGGGATTAAGCAAATTTCTGAACAGATTTCCATTTGCATTTTGCATTTTGTGCAGCTTGCCATTGATTAGTTCTTGGCGGATTAGTTGCATCGGGTTACGCTTTTAACCCGCAAAAGGTGCCACATTCGCATCTCTTGACACAAAGCCAAACCACAGAGGCGCACACACACACACACACACACACACACTCAAAGTGTAACCACAGACAGCTACACCACACGGCTGACAGCTTAAGTCCAAACAGTAACAAAAACTAAAGCTCGCAAAAGATACGCGCGGTTTGTCTGTCCGTCCGTCCGTCCGTCCGTCCGTCCGTCTGTCCGTCTGCTGTTTGTGTGTGGAATCCACCAACGCGGCAGCAACTTAAAATCTTAAACATTTATCCGCGCGTATTATGTGGCAACTCTGGCTAATTGCCAGGCCGCATTAAGCGTGGCCAACAAACACACAAACACAAACACACACACACAAACAGACACAGTCTCAGATACAGATACAGGAACACAGCCACAACTAAAGCCATAGCCATATAGTCCATATAGCCCGTAACATTTGTTTTTGTTGTTGCTTTGTGGTGGGTCGACTTTGGGGGGGAGTTGTGTGGGAGCTGCAACAGTAGTGTGCTTTACTGTATGTGTGTGTGTGTGTGTGAATTGAGTGTTGGATATTTTATTTGTATTTTTTCTCTTTTTGAACCAATAAAAACAACTACAGCAATTGCTGGCGTTGTTACTCTTTGTCACTGCCATCATCAACATCAACACCATCTGCGGTATTCAATTTAAGGGGATTAACTGCTAATTTTTTGCGATTTCACTCAATGCCAGTTTGAGTTTTTTTTCTCTTTCTCCTCTCCTACAATATTTTTTACACAATCTCTATGTGAGTGTGATTTCTCGCCTGCCAGCGACCAGTTGATATCAAACAACCGCCTGTGGAGTCAACAATCCGAGTTCCTCCCCACCCAGCGGGAGAAGAACTTGAAACAGAAGCCACGAGTCGAGAATTAAATGGGCAATTGTCATGTGTGTGTGTGTCAGGGTTGATAGTGTGGAGACTTCTATTGGATGCGAGTTAAAGTGAGAGATAAATGTTAATCTCTTAAAGGCATTAAGGATGAAGAAAATGCCATAAAATGCTTATGTGAGTTTAAGCGAAAATAATAACATTGCTGGGACTTACCCCTCTTTCTCGATTGTCTTCAAGATTAAACCCACAATATCCCCAATACCATTATATCATTAATCTTCAATACGAAATTTGATGGGCAACAATATTGTAACTTAATAAACTAAACCCAAGTATAGTTTACATTAATTAACTGTCATATTTAAAAAGAGTTCTATTTAGTATTATAATTGTCGCAATTTAAGCAACGCAACCAATTCCCAGTTTACAGTTTACAGTTTTCTTTTCACAGTTCTCAGTTCACAGTTTACTGGCTGTCAGATGCTTTCACTTATCATTTCAGCCTTTATTTTATTTTCACAGCCTTATTCCTGTTGAGCTTAACGTGAGTTTCTTGCTGCTGCCGTTGCTGTTGTTGTTGTTATTGTTGTTGTTGCTGTTGTTGCTGTGGCTTAGGACGTGGATGTGGATGTGAATGTGCCGTTAGTAAGGCGCAAAGGATGAGCGCACTTTGCTATTGCTTTGAGTGCAAAAGCGCGACGGCATTGTTGTTGCTCTAGTTGTTGCTATTGTTGCCGCATGCATTGTTGTGATTGCTCCTCTTGTTGTTGTTGTAGTTGTTGTTGAGCCATCTCTCGTCTGCCAGCTTTAGACTTGCTTAGTCTGCGTATACGTGTGTGTGTGTGTCTCTGTGTGTGTCTGTGTGTGTATGCAAGCCCCACTGGGACGCCAAACAGAAGCAGAAAACAAAATCTAGTGAACTTCATAGGGATTAGCCTGCACGAAAGCAACAGATTTAAAAGCTTTCGCTCTGCTTTTTAAGTTCATTTGTGCACTGCGTTCGTATGCGAGTGTATATCTCTGTGTGTGTGTGTATTTGTGTGCGAGCGTAGTCTATGCATTGTTGCTTTTGCTACTGTCCTTCTGCTCGCCTTTGTTGACAAATGCAACTTGACAGTGGTGTTGCAAATCTTGTCTGGCGACAGCAACGCAACCCATTCTCTCTCCCTCTCTCCCTCTCTCTCTCTCGCACTTTTTGTATACACATGCCGGTTACACATGGTCTTCACTTAGTCTTACGTCTTTAGCACACTTTGCACTTGGCATAGGTCACTTTAATGGCAGCTTGATATAGTTAAAACTCGCGCTAGATTCAATCACTCAATACTCAGCACCAACAACAGCAGCAGCAGCAGCAACCAAAGCCTCAGAGTTCGAGGTGTAAACGTGCTTAACTCTGATACTAAGTTCTACCCATGCGCGCACGTTTAATCCCCATGCCCTAAAAATAATCCAATTGCACACCACCACAAGCAACAGCAACAACATCACAACAATAACAACGAACAACGGTTTCGACCGGCGCGAGTTAAAGACGAATATTTTCAAACGGCACGAAATAAATTTCAATGGAAGAAAGAGAGCAAAATGAGAGACCAACCTTCTTCCAGCATGTTTGGCACGATACTGAAACCGAATGCGGAGCGAACGGCTCGTTTTGGCGCCCCATGCGATGAAAACATACACAGACACACGCACACTCGTGCATGGGCAAACACAGATAGCAACATGTGGCTCAGCTCTTTGCAGTAGTTGCTCTCCCAACACACACACACACACACATACAGTGTTGGGTGAGCGCGCTCTCTCACTTCCGTCGCTGCTGCTGCTCCCTCTCTCCAACCACAACTCTGCTGCTGCTGCTGCTGCTGCTCTCTCTGAATGTATTTTCAGTCTCCCTTCGCATCGTTTCGTTTCGTTTCGTACGCTGTTGAGCCTGGGCCGCATTACGCTTATCAAAGTATATCTCAGGGATTATACGAAATGAATGGAATTAAGGATTAATTTCCAAGGGATGTCATTTCGTTTTGGGATAATTCTGCGTGCGTGTCTCTCTTTATGTGTGTCGGTGTGTCTCTGTGTGTGTGTGTTTGGTATTGCTAACAGCTTACGCTATAATGGATTCAGGTTCGCGCTGCTGCCACAGTCACCGTTGCCGTTGCCGTCGCCATCGCCGTGGGGTTTGGCTTGGGATATAAAAATACACCCGAGTTTATAATGCCAAAGCGGGTTATAAGACAGAGGCGGCGATAGCGCGACAACAAAATATATTATAAATCCATGCCATATATACATAGGTGTGAATAATAATAAAAAGGAAAGAAATACGAACAGGTAAAAAATATGTAAGTAGACAAAATATTATATTCACCTCCAAGAATAATCTTATTAAAGTATTAAATATGCATTGATTATGCACTACTATATTTTAGGGCACCCATTCATTAAAATCCCATCACTAAACAGTTGAGTTGGCCAAATGAGGCGAATTATTGCCCATTGCCCCTGGCAAACAGAGCGTCAATGATGTGCCAACTACGCCACTGCTCATTATAATACCAAGCGATCCATAAAACGAAGAGTTAAATCCGAAATAATAATCCCGCACGAAATTAAATCCCTCGCCCACGCGGCGTCGGCGGCGACGGCGACGGCAACGGCCACCAAGCGCACAAAACCCAAACCCAAAAACTGAAACGCCGCAGTTGCCGTTGCCTTCAGTCTCCACCTCGGCAGTTTTGCCTGGAAAAAAGTTAATCCCCCAGCAGCAGTCGACGACGTTGCCGTCGCCGTCGCAGTCGACGTCAACTCATCCGCCAACTCCGACTGCTTCAACTGCCAGTGGATGGCATTGCCATTGGGGGCTGTCACTGTGCGTCGCGCTGTGTGTGGCAAGTTGCCTGCTCTTCTCTCCTCTCGTCTCTCTCTGTTGCTCACCTCCTCCTACGTGGCTCAACGTGCTTTTGGGCCTCAGCGATGTTGGCAGCGCTGCCGGTTTAAGGATTAACACAGACACAAACATTGCCAGCGCACAAACACACACACACACAGGCAAACACTCGCACACTCACACACACATGACGAAGTATAGCACGCAATGGGCAGAGCACAAAATCGTTGGGATTAATGCGGGATCTACTTTATTGCGAAAATATGCTCGACCCGTCCCTCCGCGCCCCTCACACTCTCCATCCTTTGGCAGTCCAGTCGAATAGAGTTCAGTTTGAGGCACAGCAAATAATTTGGACGGACAATGGTAGGGAGAGTGAGGGGAGAGCGATGCGAGTGGACGCGTTGGCGTTCACATGGATTGTTGCGACTTAAACGAATTGGGATTACGTTGCGTATGATTCATATGAAGGCTAAAACAACAGCCAGTCGTTGGCTTTAAACACAAATAACAACAACAACAACAGCAACAGCAACAACATCAACTGTGGCATGTGGCATGTGGTAGCCATGTGCGTTTCCATTTATGCATGCTGCATTGGGGCATTCAAACGGATTACAGCAGAGCCAAAGCTGCTGCCCCAAACTCAAACTGTGTGTGTGCGTGTGTGTGTGTGTGTGTGTGAGTGTGAGTCTGTGTATAGCGCAAATTGAAAATGACCAAGGCAACTGCCCAATATGCTGGGGGCGCTGTGGATAATCCTCAAGGCGATCAATAAAGAGCGCCCAGCCATTGCGCATCAGTCAGACGGATAGAGTGAGGGAGAGAGCAGGAGAGGGAGCGAGACAGGCAGTCAGTCTAGCAGACAGTTGTAGCATGGGCTGTTTGGCATGTGATGGGATTGGCATTGGGATTAGCAGCCCAGTCTCAGAGAGCCACACAGCCACAGCCACAGCCAGAGTCAGAGTCAGAGCCCGACTCAGCCATAGCCTCAACCCCTGGCTCCAGGGCTGCACCTGGCAAATACACACACACAGAGACACACACACACACATTACTTAGCTTGCGGCCTAATCCCAACTGCTGCCCTGAGCTCTGCCTCAGTCTCTGCCGCTGCCTCAGCCTCTGCTGCCTCTGCTCGACTCTTTCCATGCACTTCAAAAGCAAACAAGGACGAAAACAAAAGCTTAACTCGCTGGCAAAGCAGCAGCAGCAGCAGCAGCAGCCACGAATTGGCAGCGTCTGCGAAACGTGAAACTTCTCTTCATTTGTGTCTGATGGGATTAGAGCTAAAGCCAGATAAAGGGATAAAGGATTTCAAATTCCAAATGCGTGCTGCTGCTGCTGTTGCTGCTTCAACTCCTTGCTGCCCTTCGCACTCAAATAAAGTTTCAGGCCACAGTTGTTTGCTGTCGCTGCTGCTGCCGCTGCCCGCAAAAAACCCCTGCAAACTGGCTGACAACTTTTGGCGCCAAATTCGCATGCAAAGCAGCACGAAACTCAGAGGCAGAGAGAGAGGAAGTGAGGCATAGACAATCAGCTACTGGAGGACACAGACAGTTAGAGAGACAACCCTTCTGGGCCTTCTTTTACGCCTTGGGTTGAGGTCCAGGTCGGGGATAAGTCGCAAACTTGATGCTCTCTCTCTAGCTCTCGGCTAATGTCCTTGGTTTTGTGGTGGTTGTTGTTATTGCTGCATTCGAGACGCAAATGATGAAGATGTGCTTTGATAATGCTCTTGTTGTCGCTATCGGATTAAAAACGTCCTTGCATCAAGTTGCACTTCGGGGGGATTAAATCAAAAACACCTGCCACACAAAGTTAATCAGCTCTTTATAAATAGCATAGTTACGAGTAGTTGTGAAAGTGAAATCTATTTATTAATTATATATATTATTTTTTTTCAAAAGTACTTATTTTATTGATTATCACTGCGGGTGAATGACTAATCCAGGTGGACACTATCATTGTGCCGAAATAAAACTTACAATTCAGCGCATGTGAATCACATTGCGACATTAATACATTAATCGTATGTTAAACAACAAAATTTATGACAAATCTTATCTAATAAATAAAAACCCATAACAGCCATTACTCAACGCCAATGCCAAGCGAGAAAGACGAGGGCGCGGCGCAAACGCCTTAAAGAACGATATCGAGTTCCATAAAACCGATCAGTTTTTCATATATATTTCACTGGAAGTGCAGACCAATTATTATACCGAGCCCACATCCAACCGACAATAAATGCAAAATATTGAAATTGAATTGGAAATCGAAATCGAAATCGAAGTGGAAATGGCAAATGGCAAATGCGTCTTCATCTGCTTATTATTTGAAAGTAAACACAACAGCAAATGCAGCTTGAGATATAATTGCAAATGCAAATACAAATACAAATGCAAGTACAAGTGCTTGGCCAATAGGCTGTTGGCCCAATCTTAGCCTAAGCCTAAGCAGAAACACAGCAACAAGAGCAACAGCAGCTCCTAATTACAAGTCTATGCCGAAACATGCTTAAGAAACCCAAAATGTAATTCCACTTGTGTATTAATACAGAATACACTCATACACACACTCACACTCGCACACACCCTCATAGTTGGCCAAAGTTATCGTAAGTGATTTATCATTATTATTGTTGCTGTTGTCGTAATACTCTATATGCTATATGACTGCAAAAGGTATTTGGGGTAACTTTTCTAAGTAGCTCTATAATGAGAATTGCCTTGAGAATAGGATTTAGAGATTTACCACAATTATGATATAATAATAAAGGATATACTGACTAAGCCAATATTTTATTTATGGATTTCATACATATATGTATTTTTCTTTGAAGAATTGACTAATAAAGAATTAACTAAATAACTAATTTTAATAAGCTTTATTTTGCTTAAATATGAAAAGTAAGCCAAGACGATGAATTTAAAATGAAGAATGCTATAAATGAATCAAGTTTGATATATTGTTTATCTGATTAAATGATATAGCTTTAAGGTGCACTTGAAATATTTTAAGGTTAAAAGGTACTATCAGTAGAATTTCATTAAAAATATACCATCGGATACAATTTGTTTCTTAGCTTCAATCGAGTCATAAAATATACCAAATTAACATACCAAAAAGGACTAAAATATACGGAATTCTATATTTGGTATATAAATATACTACTTCTTTCAAAATAAGCCATACATAGAGTACAAAAAATACCGAAGTAGTATTTTTTCCTATATAAAATTATTTACTATTTCTTGAATATTAGATATTGCATTATCCCTTCAACAATTTAGCAACATATATTTCGCAAACTCAATCATTATTTAACTAATTTCAGCCACTAATTGCTATTAGCTGGATATCTATTGTTTAACACTGTAATATTGTTGTTAAGCATTGGCTATTTGGTTGCTCACTGCAAGCGCCTTGAGCAGTTGTGTCAAGCACGTGGCAGAGAGTGTGGCAGCAACCGAACGATAGAGAGTGAGCTAGAGATAGAGATAGATATATATGGCTGGAGTAAGTATTTATTTGATTATAAGTCAGTGAGTGTTGCAAGAGAAGCGAGGTCGCGGCAACACACACAGACGGACAGACAGACGGACGGACAGACGGACAGACGGATGCTTATGGCCATGGCCCAGTGCTGGCATTGGCTTTGCTTTTGGCCACATGCGTCGCTGAAGACTTTAAGCCGTTCGTAATGCGCACTGTTGAGTTTATGCACAACACAAAAGGTGCCCAAAGGATGTGGATGTGAATGCGAATGTGAAATGTGGATGAGGTTGTTGCCAGATTCATCCAATGTTGTTTTTGTTTTAGTTCAATGCGATGCGTTGCGTTACGTTGCGATTCAATTCGATTTGCTTTTGCACAACATTTAAATCCTTAAAATTTGTAGTTTGAGCTTCTCACCCGAGCTTGAGCTGCCTCAGCCAGGAGAGGATGTCAAGGGAGCAGAGTGGAGAGCGGAACCTGTCGATTTCGTTTCCCCAGAGACAGAGACAAAATCGCAGTTGGAGTTGGGGATTGGAGAATGGCAAGCAGATAAGGATTAACTGCCAGCCTGCTGAAGAGTACAAGGTACAAGTAACTGCGACAACTGCAATTTCCCCCTCCACATTCGCCTTCCCCTTTCTCTATTCTCTGCCAATGTCTCTAGTATCTGAGCGGACACAGATGCTGCTAAGAGAGAACATGATGTTGGCTTAACTCAATCAGAAGCACCTGCAACTGCAACTGCAACAGGACTTGAACTCTCCGCATCTCTCTATCTCTTCTGCTCTTTATTCATTTTCTGCTGTTGTTGCTGCTGCTGTTCCCTAAATCCCTTTTTGCTTATAATTCGAAAATGTTGCCTCCTGTTGCTTTTGGCATATATTTGAATTTGTATCTGAATCTAAGCGCCACACACACACACACACACACGCACACACGGACGTAGTCTGCTTAGTCTGGACAGTTGGGCAACTTGCATCTGGGCGACATATTGTGCGTCTACACATCATGGGGTTATTAGGGGGGGGTGTTTGGAGTGGGGGGGTGGCACAAATCCTTTGCACAACTTGGAATTTGAGCCAGGCTGCACATGGGCCAACAAATCGGGAATGAACTGGACTCGACTAAACCGCTCTGCTGCTGCTGCTGCTGCTTCTCGATGCTGATTCTAATGCCGAATCGGTTGCTGGTTGCTCCTCTTCATCTCTCTCTCTCTCTCTCTTTCTATCTGTGTATAACATTTAAGCTGCCACCGCGTGCCAATCTCCACCCTCGTCTCTTCCCTAGGAGGACTTGGCTAACGGCACTCGAGAATAAGTACGCCCGCCAGATGTATCTATGTATCTGTAACTGCTTCCATATGTTAGCTCACATAACATCCGCTAGTTTTGCGAGTGATTGCGAAATTTGTGGCACAAAACCAACCGCCAATCGCCTCCAGTTGCCCTTGCCACCTGTCTTTATCAATGCAATGCTTGATTAACAACAAACTATACGACACTCGAGCTTTTGCAGCAGGAGCAACAATTGCTTCAAAATATCTTTTATTTGCCAATGAAAATTGTATTGACAATTTCTAAGTAAAGGGGGGAGATTATGAATAAAATATGGCAAGTATTCAGTAACTTAAATCTGTAGTAACTTGGTGATAACTTTTGTAAATGGAAGATCATAAAAATCTATTGCATATTTAAAAAAAAAATTGTTATGATTCTATGTCAATTTTAATACTTATTATGCGGAGTCTGTAAGATCTACATACAAACATTTTGTGAAGTGTTCATTTTTTTAGTTATATTTTTTAAATGATACTTCTTTTATTATTTTACTATTCAAGCATTTTTCCTTACTGTTTAAAAATAAAATAATAATACCAAAAATTAATATACGTTTCTTCAATAAGTTAAGATACATGTCTTCAATTTCAAAGAGTAAAATCATTTATTATTCATGCTACAAATTTAATAAGCTAAGCTGAATAAACCTCATTTTAATTAAAATCCAATTTAAATTTGTTGTTTCATTTGGTAACTCAAAAATAATTTATAAAAGCAAGTTGTGATATGATCAACCTTAAGGCAATTGTGTGGCACAAGCTTTAAATTGAAATGAACCCAAAGCCACCCAAAAAAAAGTATGTAGAGAAAGAGATTCAGGGGGGAGAGACAGCGTCAGCGACAGAGACATAAGAGTCGATCTCCGTTTGAAATATGCATAATGCGAGGATGGTTGGACGCGCATTTTTGAATCCTGAGCAGCATGCTTATGTATACAGAAAATAGCCGGGCGGCTTATGGCAGCTGGATGGCTCGATGGCTGGCTGTAGCAAGCTTCCATGCTTGCCACATGAGTGCCCCAAATGTATCATACGGTGACCCTGGCAAGTGAAGCTGCAGCAGCAACAGCAACTGCAACAGCGACAAAGCTTTGGCCAAACAACAATGGCCGAAGTGGAGGTCAATTGATGACTCGCCCAGCAGAGGGAAGGGGGGCAGAGAGAGGGAGAGAGGAAGAGGGAGCGGGAGCGGAGTAGTTGGTCATGTGGGGAGAGAGAGAGCTCTGCTCTGGTGAACGCGTTGATCCACAAACGTGTCGTTAACTAAGGCGCAGTGATTTTCAATTGCAGAACGCGACACGACAATGTTGCAGTGTGTGTGTGTGTGTGTGTGTGGCACGTGTGTGTATGTGTATGCATAAGCTTATAGGTGCCACACTGGCATACGCATCTGCTGCAACACAGCAGAGACCAGGGGAAAGGGGGAGAGTGGAGGGAGCCTGCATATTGACAAGTGCGGCCGTTGGGGATTTATTAAGGCTAACGTATGAAAATTTTGCATACTAAACGCTGCATAAATCGAATCGAATCGAAATGCGAGTATAAAAATTTTCCAAAAATGAAAGCTCTGTTTGGCAACACTGTGTGTGTGGGAAGGGGTTGCAAAGGGGGGGATAAATATCGTGTTGCGTCGCTGAGCAGCTTAGGCGCAATAAACAGACGCAATAAACACACGCACATACAACAAGCCAAACAAACAAATAAACAGATTTACATATAAACTCACAACACACCCACACACACACACACATACACAGTTGCAGCTGTATGAAATGACAATAATAACAACAAAAACAACAACAACGAGGACAAGGACAAAACCAATAACCTCTCCATTCTCGACTATGCGCTTGATGCCGTTTTGCTGTGCAAATCCTCAAAATACACTACAAAACACATTACATACACACGAACAGCAGAAAGAGATAGAAAGAGTGAGAAAGAGAGAGAGAGAGAGAGAGAGTGGGAAAGAGAGATGGAAAGACATATGCTAGTGAGCCATTCACAAATTCAAACGAAATTCAAATCTAACGCACGTTTCTCACTCCTCCCAACTTCATCTTTGCCCTTCTCTTGGCTCCTACGTTTTAGCCAGCAGCTTAACAGCAACCAGGAAGAATCTCTACAACAAGCAATTTCAAACGACAAAATACGACTTCGCACCCCATCAAATGCAAAATATGCAAATCAAGTATTAACCAATTCGAAATCTACTGCAAGCGATTAAGAACAAATCGAATTTCGATTCAAATATTTATTAGTAAAACAAACAAGAATGAAAATTGCCAGCATTTGCTTTAAATAAATAAAACTATGGCAATTTGCAATAAAAATAAAAACTTTACATGTAACATGATTAAATTACTAATAAAATTGTCGCACAATTTGCACAGCGCTAAATGCCGCAACTACGCAGCCATAAATTGGCCAAAATGCTGAGCAACCTGTTGAGTCAGTCTGAAAAGCAAACACTCAAAAAAAAAAGACACACACACAGACTGAAGGCAGAAGGCGGCAGGCAGCAGGCGATTGTGTTGCGTATACGCCGCGAGTGCCGAGCGACCAAAGCAGCCAGGGAGCAAACATTCGTAAACTGTAACTGTCACGCCTCCTCTTGCCACTTCGACTTCCGTTTCCGTCTTTGCTTGGTGTGCGTGTGTATGTGTGGGTGTGTGAGCTGTGTGTGTGTGTGTGTGCAGCCATATGGCCAAATAGCTCCACAAGTGTGTTGACGTTCATTTGGCGCCACAACAACAGCCCCTGGGTTGGCATTTAGCAGACCTTCTTCATTGTGGGTGAGTGTACGTGTCTCTCTGTCTGTGTCTGTGTCTGTGTTTGTATATGTGTGTATTTGTGGCTGCCTCGCAGACAGAGAAAGATACTCGAAAGAGCGAGAGAGTGAGAGAGAGAAGGTTCACAAAATAAACGTTATGAATGCTTCATATGCTTAATCCAGGGGATTTGGATGCATATACGATGAGTGTGTGTTGTGCTGTGTTGTGTGCTGTTGTTGGCTGAAGCTGAAGTTGAATCGTTTGGCTGTGCACTCGACAATCTATCTCACAGATATTCGCACAGACAGTTGACAGTCTGAGCAGCAGCTACAGAGTTGTTGCGTGAGCATCTGCAACAGTATTTGTATCTCTGTATCGGCAACTATATTTGTATCTTTAGCTGAAGCTGTAGATGTAGCTGTAGCTGTAGCTGTGGATTGTCAATGGAGACAGGTTCACTCTTTTGTCCCTGGCCAAACTAGTATTGATGAACTAAACAGGATTACCTTCTGCTCTCGTCTCCTCCTTTTCCTTTTGCTGCTTCTCGTAGCTACTCAAAGCTAGAAAGGGTCTGTTAAATGGGTGGCAAATCAGTTGCTCAGATGTTGATTCTCAATTGAGCCATGTTGCATGCAACATTGTATTACATATGTGCGTATAAATATCGGTTTGTGCCCTGCTTAAAGTTGCACAAATCCTTAAAGCTGAACCAGCAGCAGCCATAATCACCAGTTACGAGTCGCAACACAAAAGGCATCGCCTTCTCATCTCATTCCACTGATATCAGCATCGCCACTGGCATTTTTATAATGATGTGGTTCCCGGCAATTATTGAGCCCTCCATAGACCGAAAGAGAGAGAGAGAGAGGGAGAGAGTCGATGCGAATGCCGCTGCATAGACCGGATTAAGGGTATTTGTGCAACGGCACGGAAATAGCAAAGCGCTATCCCTTGCCCCTCTTTTGCCCTTTTCCTCACTCCTTCCCTAGCGACCGCTGGTCGGGATTTGGCATTGTGGATTTGTCTGATTTATGCAACTCTCGCTTCAATTTTGGTCTATATTTATTTTGCACTAACAATCAAAAAGAATTTCAAATGCTAATTATGTAAATGAAATCAACTTTAAGCTGGTTTTCCATACACTTTCCGATAGTAGAATAATTTAATATTGTAATCGAATTTGTAACTGATAAAATTTATAAGAAACACATAAAAACTTTGTGTATCTTTTTATGTGTTTGCTTGTTTCTTTTTAAACGAGTTTGTGAATTTGAAATCTATCTTTTACAATTTTGTTATAGCTGCAACGTTTTGTAGTAGGTAAAAAATATAACGTAAAAAGTCTTTTCAAATATATATGGCAAATTTAAATTTAATATAAGTAACTCTGTTGTCTCTCGTTATATTATATTTATAAAAAGTTTTAACTGAGTATCTCATACACTGCTTAATTTTAGTTTACATTAACGCATAACCATATCATAAAATGCAAGTAATAAAGCTACAGTCAAGTGTGATAGACATTACCATTACGCTACCCATTTTCAAATTCAAAATTGGTCGAAAATACTAAAAACTATTTGGTATATCAATATACTAGCTCATTCCAAATATACCATAGAGTACAAATTATACCAGATTGTTAACCAAAGCACTTAAAACCTGACTGCAGCAGCCGTTTTCTATCATATGAAATTATTTCTTGAATAATAACTGAAACTATTTATCAAAGCTTTTAACAAGCTAACTAAATTCGATTAAAATGCAATTACATTATCATATGGAAATGATCTGCACACGTTTTTTTAATCTGCGACCAACTGAATAAGATTAATTTCTAGCTAAATGAATTTTCGTCCCCATGAATATTCAATTCAATAATCGAGAATTCATAATAAATTACACAGATACTCACGATTCACTTTGCTGACATCGAAGTCGCGACGGGACTCGAGCGCCGGATGACTGAGCAGCTTTTCCGCCTGCTGCTGGGCTTGTTGCACGCCCACAGCCATGCCCAGAGCAGCTGGTGGCAGGCAGGAGATGCTGCCACGTTCCTCACGCTCACGTTCGCGTTCCCGCTCGCTCTTTGGCGTCGCTGACAACGAGGCATTCTGACTAGATGCCGCCGAGGAGGCCAAGGCGCTGCCGCCGCCATCGGAGCCATGCAGATGCTGCTGCTGTTGCTGTTGTTGCTGCTGTGATTGCTGCTGCTGCTGTTGATGTTGCTGCTGTAGATGGGTCAAGGAATGGGGGCTGCCTTCAGCGGAACGACGACCAGCAGCATTGACTTGCTCCACAGCAGATTGTTGCTGCTGTTGTTGTTGCTGTTGCTGCTGTTGCTGTTGCTGCTGGTGATGCTGATGTTGCATCTGTAGCTGGGTGAGCTTCTCCTGCACACCCTGCAGCGAGGAGCGTCTGTGCTGCAGCTGGCCAAGGCCAGAGCTGGAGTCCTCGGGGATGACGCTGTGCGGCGGCGACAACGAGTGCTCCTTCTTGACAGCCATGTCCATGAGGCTGGCTGCGGCCGAGGGAGATTTGGCATTAACATTGGCATTCGCATTCGCATTGGCAGCGGCCACAACCGCCGCCGCATTGGCCGCTCGAGTAAGTGCCAAAGCCTGGCTCTGCAAAACAAAAAAAGTGAGAAGAGAAGAGGTTTGGATAAGTTGCTTTGAAGCTAACAATGTCGATGACAAGTACTACAAACTATTTAAGTGTCGCTTTGTTTGTCTAGCTAAGTTGTTGGCAACGATTTCACTTCATTCTTTTCGGGGCGCTAAAAATAAACACAGCAAAGAAAAGAAAAACAACCCAAATTTGCTGTATTGATTAAGTCGACAATGGGCTGCAAGGCCTCATCGATAGTGGCAGCTCAAGTAAAAGAGATTCTCCTCTTCACTTGATTTCTATTGATTGTGTATGTGTGTGTGTGAGTGTGGAAAAGAGCTCGTTTGGGGCGCCTCGCCGATTTGTTTGCTTTCTATAATTTAGCAAGTAATTTGGCGAATCACGAAATTGTCTTTAATGACGCGAAGCTCGCGATCCCGATCGCTGCGATGCGCTGCTTCAGCCACAGCTTTGGCGATCGTCGGAGCGTAACTAAATTAATGTTTGCAGCCATCTCGCTTACGCTTCACGCTCGCCCTCTCTTTCACTTAAAGACTTTGCCTTTTTTTTTACTTTATTCGCACTATTAATAAGCCAAAAGCATTGGAAATCGAGTGGCAATTGGCTCATGGAAATCGACATCGAGATCGCTCAAAAATTGAAATCGAAGCGACGGCTTTTTTCCATGGATTGCACAGTTCTTTCGACTAGTAGCTACCCTAATTATATGGCAGCTACCGTTTACCGTTTACCTTCTTCTGGCTCGGCACGCAAAGAATGCCAAAATTCCACACAAAAGTCTTTTTTTTTTTGTCTTTTGGGGGGAGAGAAATTATGGCATTTGAGATCTGCGGCGCTGATCGTGGGGATCAACTTAAATCAAGCCGAAGCATAACCCTTTTGCTGCCGACTTCTGCTTTTTGGCCCCTGGCGATTTTTGTCAAATGCCATTGCCAAAAAATAACACAAAAAGAATAAGCAGAAGAAGAAGCAGAATTACCCTTGAAAGAGACTAAAGCTTGGCATTAAATAGTAGCTCTTGCTTAAGGGTATAGAATGAGGCAGGCAACATCCTCTTTGGGTCGATCGATGTCTGCTTTCTACAGTAGCCGCGTCGAGTTAGCGATCAGCGACAGGCAGCAATCGATCTTATGTTATAATCATGGTCAGGCCAGGTACAAAATTCATTTACGCTTTAATCAATTTCATTTCATTTCAGAGCCTGCCCGCGTCTCCAAGTTGCAACTAAGAAGTAGACAGAGACTTGCGACTGCGACTGCGAGATTTTGTGCCTAAGGCAACCGCCGACAATTTGAGCTTACATTGATCTTGGCCGGGATGTTGCCAGCCTACCAAGATGCCATATTACGAGACTCTCCTCGGCTGTCTCTGTCTCCGTGTCCGGTGACTGTGTGTGTGTGTGCCACGCCCCTATTGTTGTTGGCTTCTGTTGGCCACATGTCAAAAAATTGACGAAAATTCGATCAAAATTTTAATTGATCGCCCTGCAGTGATGCTTGGTTTGCTTTTGGTCTCTCTCTCTGTCTCAAAATTGATCTCGCTGTGCGTAATTTTCGTTCAAGCGACTCTCCACTCGTGTTGTGATTATGTTAATAGAGGTAGCCTCGATTTGCCACCGTCATCCTGGGAGGGTAAACGGGGAGTAGGGAATACATTGCGTTGGCGCTCGCTTCGATTGCAGCCGGAAACTGATTTGCCAGCGGCACATTGAACGCTGCTGCTGTTGCTGCAGAGTTCAGCCTCTTTTGGCTTAATGGACACAACTCGTTGGCCACAGCTGATCCTGGGCAAGGAATGCAAGGAGTCGCATTTAAAATGCTAATCTTAAGTCTCGAAAACTTTTGAGCATATCAGCGTGCTCCAGATCTTTGCTTCTGATGCTGCTCCTCAGCTGGGACAAGGCACATTTTAATATTAACCTGTCAAAGGCCATAATTGACAACGATTAACTTTGTCTTTTGTTCGAGAGCCAGCACAAAAAATTTACATTTTTATGGTTCAATAAAATAAATCAACGCGCACAACAAAAACGCAAAAAAAAAGGAACAAAAATTACTACAAAATTGATGATGAATAAACGAAGCACAGTGGCTGCGAAAAGTAATTGCAGCACATAATAATCTCGCATTTAATAATCCTCATTAAAGCGCAAAATCACGTTGTCCAAGTAACCGAGAGAGATAGAGAGACAAAGAGGGTGAAAGGGGGGAAGAGGGGAGATGGGTTTCTTGACCAAAGTTGTTTGGAGTTGTTTGCCAGTTTGCGCTAAGAAATATCACCAGCAGCACCTCGACAGGAATCGGGGATTGAGGATCGGCGATCGGAGATCGGGGGATGTGGCCTGAACTTGTCTCGCTCGACTGTCCAAAATTAGAGGGGACCCTTTACATTTTTCGGCTGCCCAAACTACAAAATTCCAAACAACCAGCCGAACAAGCGCAGCCGCAGCTTCTGTTCAAAAAAATGTAAGACTGATGATGGGCGGGAGGGTCGGTTCGGGTTGGGGCGTGGCAGGAGAGCAGAAGACAAGGAGTCGCATCAATCGATGATATGATGAGCTGACGTTTGGGTTGACGTTTGCTTGTCGTCAATACGTCGCCCTAATAACACGTCGCAACAGGTAGTCCCCGGCCATCAAAGCGGACAGACGGACAGACAGACAGACAGACAGACAGACGGACATACGGACGGACGGACAGACAGACTGATTCTGATTGCGACACAGATACAGGCAGATTGCGCAGATACAAATTCACGGGGAGAAAGAAAGGCGAATTGGATCCCCTTTTGTGGCTTTTCGGGAGCTGCGGAATTTCAGCAATTGCATGAAAAATATGAAATTAGTTGGCTCGATTCCCGATGCCCGATGCGATTGTTGCCCCAATGTGTGGAAAAAGTCGTCAAACTGAAACTCAAACTCAACTCCAACTCAAAAATCTGCAGAAGTCTCCTCGGCAGTCTCCAGACTGAGTCTCAGTCGGGAACTGGGTCTGCTACTGGATTTTTAATGTGTTTTAATCATCAACAGTTGCCTGACTGCCTACTGCCTACTGTCTCAGCCTCAACCTCAGCCTCCTTCTCCTCTTTGATTTGCCCTGCGCAACAGACTAAATTGTTTTTTATTATCGACGGGGCGATTTCCATCATCTGATCCTTGCATCGTGGCACATTCCATTGGGCTATAAATCGTTTTGCCTTGGCACCATGGCGCTCCTCTTCTGCTGTTGTGTTCTCTGTCGCTCTGTCGATCTGTTGCTTGTCGCTTGGTTCCTTGTCCTTGGCAATACCATTTGATTTAGCTGCCATAGGCATTAATTGTTTTTTGTGTCATTTAATCAGTTTTCTGTTTCACGACAAACTGCGTGATGTGAATGCGAATGCGAAATGCCAGAACTGAGAAATACAAAATGTGAAATGCCAAATGCGAAATGGAAATGAAAATGGTTATGGGAATGAGAATTAGTATTGCATATGGCAAAAATTAGTTTAGATTAGCTGAACTAACAATTTGTTGTTCGTCGTTTTCTAATTGCACAGTTGTCACTTCTGTGGTTGTTGCCTGTCGTGTTGTTGTCTGTCAGTTGAGTAGGCGTCGATCGAATTGGGTTTGTGATCTTAATCGCAAACAGTTCCCAGTGCCATTGACATTCCAGCTTGTCTGAGATTATGTCTGCTTTAGTCGCTGCTGTCTGTCTTCAAGCTTCAAGCTTCAAGTTTCGTGTTTTGGAGTTTCGTGTTTTTGTTGTTGTTGTTGTTGTTGGTGGCCAATGAGCGAGGCAACGATATTGCCATTACCATTGGCTGGCTGCCGCCTGCCTTTTTGGCCTTTTGTGGCTGTAGCGTTTTTGTGATTGGGTGTTGGCCGTTTTTATGCTCTTTGGCTGGCTGTCTGTTATTAATTATCAACGTCCAAAGCACCGCGATCATCGTCATCGTCATCGTCGACGTTGTCGTGGCTGTTGCTGCCGTTGCTGTTTGCTGTCTTCACAAATTCCCAAGCGACGAGTCGACAATCTTTGGCTACAGTAGCTACAGTTGGGGCAAGCACCAGAATGTGGTATGTGGCATGCAGCATTCAGCATTCAGCGTTCAACATTTGGCATTCGTTGTGTGTTTGCTTTGTTTGTGCTTTGTGAAAATATCATTTTCGTCTGCTTGTTTTCACTTTAAGCATCAGTTTCGTGGCATTTGTTGCTGTTGCTGTCAGCTTTGCTTTGCCTTTTGGTAATTTGTATGAGATATTTGGAATTTCTTAACATTTGCCATTTATGTGCATATGCTGTTGCTCCTGTTCCTGGCTCCTGACTCTTGGCTCTTGGCTCCAGCTCTTGGCATGCCCTTAACGAAATTGTGATTAAGTGTTTCAATATTGAAGTGACGAAAGGCTGCCTGAGCTGGCTAACTGGCTGCCTGATTGCCAAGGAGCTCTGGCTTTTGGACTCCAATTCTGTGTAGCATTCCCTCAACGATGGCGAACATCGGTGCAAAATAATTAAAAATCAGCAAGCGTTTTGTTGGCTCTCCCAACAGCTTCCACAGCTCTCTCTCTCTCCCTCTCTCTGTCCCGACGCCCGCACGTCTGCGAGTGCGAAAAAACGCCATTTAAAGATGCCACAAAGCCGCAGATAAGCAGGCCCCAAATGACAGAGACAGAGATGTGGTTAAAGACAGAGCAAGCGAGAGAGATTGCTTGCTTGTGAGTGAGAGAACGAGTCAGAGATAAACCGGTTGACAATATGGTATGCGATCTGCTGTGACGATAGCCAGATAGCCAGACGCGTCTTCCAGAAGAATGTTTACCAAATTACGAGAGCTACCAACTACGCAAAAGCAACAGCAGCAGCAACAGCAGAAGCAACAGCGACATTTAATTATATTTCATTCGATTTTATTTTACTGCCGGGTTTTTGGTAATGCTGCACTCGACGCATTAATGATGACTTGGCCTGAATTGCAGGCATACACTCAATAATAACAATAATCATAAAGGCTGCGCACAAGGCAGCCAGTAAATCGCCAAGCAAGACGACACACACACACACACACACTAGGCCCTTGCCTCAACTTGCAACTGGCAACTTGCAACTGCATGCTGCATGCTTGCTGATGCTGATGTCCATGTCCATGTTCATCGATGTCCATGTTGAAGCCTTGATTATGCGCGCGTTCGTCGCACGTCGCCAGCTCCAATTGCTACTGTGCCGCATCTTCTACTCCTCCCAATCCCTTCTCTCTCTCTCTCTCTTTCTCACTGTCTCTGCTTTCTGTTGCTCATCTCACATGCTCGTTGCAGACTCATTATTTCTACTCGCCAGCAGAGTTGGGCATTAATTTGAGATCATTGCTACTGTCTTCGATTCAGGCAAAACACACTGAACAGCAACATCAGAAGCAGCAGCAACAGCAACAGCATCAACAGCAGCAACATCAGCAGAAGGTGTCGAGTGCTTGAAATGTTTTAAATACAAAAATTAATAAAGCTCTCTCGTGCCATAGCGCAATGTCTGTTGGCATTTTTCAATTATTACCAGAGACCAGAAAACTGGTCTCTTTCTTCTCCACTCTCCACTCGGGCAAATTATTAACTTAACACTTTGTCACATCGCGTAACTGCAAAATGAACAAACGTAATTCAATGGTATTTACACTTGGAGTAATGTAAAGACAACTGCAAATGATTGAACATGCAGAACTTTACTGTGAAATTGCAGTTTGAACCAATCAGAAAGTTGCAACTTTTCTTTGACAGAGAAGTATTTAGAATATGATCGAGATTATGGGCAAGATATGTAAATCAACCTATAAAGTTAAGCTGTAAAAAATATTTGCTTGATTTGAGAATAATAATATAGCTACAAATCAAACTTGATCTGTGTTTCATCTTTTTGCGAATTGCTGAAAATTTCACATTTTCTAGTTGTCAAAATTTCAAAGATAATAAATTTCATTGTATCATTGAAAGTTGCTTAAGGATATACCATAAAATATAGAAGACTCTTCGAAATGCATAATATTTACTATTTTAAGGTTTTTCTGCTTTAAAAATTAGTAACAAAATATCGACAATTTTTCATCCAACATTTACACTATTAATGATGCAATTATCTGCAATATGCACTTATGATAGAAATATATTTCGAGCAGTAGTCCACTAACATTTGATCAAAATAATTATAGGATATTATATTTGATGATCCGATAAATGAAGCAACTTAGCAGCTGTTCTGGAATTAACTTAAATGCTCTATCAAAAGCAAAGGCGATTGTGCTTTAAGTTTTTTTGATTAAGTCATTTCAATTACTGGCAATGCAGATAAGTTAAAAACTTTGGAGCAAGCTGTGTTTAATGATTGTCATATAATTTTCTGTTAATATTTTGTAAAAAGCATCATATATGTGTACATATTTTTGTTAATCGATTTAGCAGTTACCTGCAAATATTTCAATATTGCACTTAAATGCAATGCAGTTAAGTTAAATTTCTTCGATAAAGTTCCATTTTAGGAACTTTATATAATTCTCTGCAATTATTCTCTTAAAAACAAAATCAATCGACTACTTTTTATGGTTTAGTTCTTCAGAAGTTTTTTATTGAAATATTGCAGTTACATGCAATACAATTAAGGTAAAATATTTAAAGTAAATAAGTTGCATTTTTCAATTTAATCACCGTTTCCAGCAATTACATTACTCAATGCAGGTGAATTTATCGACAGCATACTGTAGTTTATAAGTAACTTGTATTTTTTCATTGCTTTGCATGTCATTTTTGTATGTACATTTGGAGTGGCCACTAAATGATTATATCTTTTCGAATACCGACATAATTGAAAGTCTCTTCAGCAATTAGTCGCATTGCAAAAGCAACTAGTTAAGCCCAAGTCGAAGCTGATCCATTGCAGTCAGTCATCGCATGTTGTCTCAATATTTGTTCGAGTACCGTTGTCGCTGCAGCAAAAGGAACAGCTGACAGTGGCTCAAAAGGAACTTGGCCAGTCAGCCAGCCGGCTGGCAGTTAACTTTTGTCAACCTAACCAGCCAGCCAGCCAGCCAGCCATATGCATATGTAGGTGCCCTTGCCAATGCCAATTACAATTTCAAGTTCAACATGGCGGGCGGCATAATTTGCGTTGCACCCTTCGGTCTCTCGGTTTTATTTTGTATTTGTTTCTCCTTTATTCATTCCCAACAGTCGCAGTGCCATTCTCATTCTCATTCACGTTCTCATTCCCATTCGCATTTCCTCGGGCGAAAGCGAAAACTCGAAACTCGTTCAACTGTAACTGGCTGCATTTGCGCGCCGCTAACTTTTCACATGTGATTGTGATCCTGTCGAGTGCCTCCGTTAGCCAACATCTAGCCAGGGGATGTGTCCACTTCCACTTCCACTTCCACTTCTACTTCCAGTTCCACTTCTACTTCTTCGGCCCTCGTTTCATTTTGGCCGTGTTGCGCTTGAGGAATTCCTCGCACAAAATTATTAGTTACCCATATGCTGCTGCCAGCCTCTTTCTCTCCCTCCCTGCCCCTCTCCAATTATAAGTCAATTAAATAGGTTAGCATTTATACAAGTTAGAAAATAAAAGAAAAAGGGACACATTTTGTCAGGCCCGAATGAACAGCACTAAATTTATGAAGTTGACTCTTCTCAGGATCAACAACAACAACAGTAAAGGAGCATCCCAACTGAAGTCACCCCTAAAACAGTTGACAGGACACTTTCCTTAAAACTCATTAATTTGATCTCTGGCAATAACGCAAAACGAATACACAAATGGAAATGACATTCACAGAGCTCGCCCCTCTCTCAACCACAACATACGAAACAGGTAAAAAATTTTAATTTATACAAATTAATAACATAATTGCAACAATTAAGATAAGTGCTACAAATTATAAATGTTTGAGATTTGTAGAACATTTAAAATGTTTTGCAAAAGTTATAGCAAAAAGTATTCAAAATAAAAGTTGTTTTTACAACTTAATAACATAATTGTCAGAATTAAAATAAAAGCTACATTACAGAAATGTTGTAACGTTTTATAAACTAGCATGAAAATATGAAAAATTAAAACCAAAAATTATTAGACACAGAAAAATTAACAATTTTTCAAACAAATTGAACCATTTTACCAATTTGTTGATATAAAATCTGAAATTTTTTTTTGTAATTGAAACATTTAAAATAAAAAATTGAATTCCCAGATATTTAAAAAAAAATGTTAACATAATATTAAAGAAAAAAGTGTTTTTTTTTTAGAAATTTGTAAGTAATTGGTACAACTTTTTCCAAAATGCCTAAAAAAAATTAAAAATTCTCAAATATTTTATCAAAATTTGAGCTTAATTTAAATAAAATTCAATTCGCGATAAAGTTTTATAATCATGTGCAGAAAATATATAATTAGACAAAAACAAAATTTAACAAGTTTTGACAAAATATTTATAATATTCAAAATAAATGTATAAACTAATAAAAAGCTATTTGAAATTAAAAAGTTTTCATTCAAAATGTTCCAAGCTCATTAATAATGCGAAGTACATTAAAATAATAATATAATAATAATATATTCATTACATTTAAAAAGTTATATAGTGCACCTGCATTGTTCAATGCTGATTTGAAATGTAAATTGCGATGAGGTTATGTAATCGGCTGATACGCAAAAATGAGACCAGTTACTCGTAGATTCGTATTTATTTATCAATCAATAACGCCACACTCAATAACAAAAAACTAACGCAACGCGCACTGATTGCTCAACTCTGGACAGACAGACAGACAGACGGACAGACCGACAATCGATTGATAGATATAATGATCTGTGTGTTCTGAGTTCGTCTTCGAGATTTCATGCAAATTCTAAACTGCGCCAGAAGAAGATCGACACATGAGGCGTACATTGACAATTGTCTCATTGATCAATCATTTAAGCAAATCGAGCAGCCACAGCAGCAGCCACAGCCACAGCAACAGCAATCAAGCGATCTGTGAGACTAATCGACACCAAGAAGGGGGCGAATTTTATGCACTAACCATAACACAGCAAGTGGCAGCAAACGATTTTAATTCAATCAAGCATTAAGATAGTCGCCAGAGGCGCCCCAAAAAAAAGAAGAAAAAAAAAAGAAGTCAGCTAAAGATCGAGCAGCACGAGCTATATAGCTATAAAGCTGTGGCATTGGGCAATTAAGTGAGTGCGAGAAAATCGTGAAAAGCGATCAACAATGCGAGCGAATATAGTAAATAAATAAATATACATATGAATATGTGAACAAAAGTCGAATGAGCGCAAATATAAGTTGAGCATTTGCGTCACGAAAAATGCTCGACCTCGATTCCCTCTTTCTTTCTATGTGTATGTGTGTGACTCTCTCTCTCTCTCTCTCTCTCTCTCTTTTTATAGCTAGAGGAGTCGCAAGAATGTTGGCATTCACACTTGGTTACTTGGTTCACTTGATTCGGCGACTGACATTTCTTTGGTCGACTAATCTGTTGGGGTCAATCGATGTTAAGTAGAATCACGAATACCAAATTAATTGATGCTGATATATGCAGCACATACCACACGCTGCCACTCTGCCACACTGAGGCGCCTCAGTCTGCAGTCTCAGCTTCAGCTCGTCTCTTTTTTTTTATCGTGAGATACAGTTGATCCTCTCCTGCCCCTGCCCCTTGCAACATCAGCATCAGCAGGCAGATGTGTGTCAATCTGTGGTGTGGCATATTTCTAATATACAATATATATGAATACTCGACTCGAGTGTATTCAGAGTGTGGTGAGTGTGAGTGTCAAACGGGTAAATAATACCCAGTTCATGTTTTGAATTAATTTTAATTGAGATTCATTTGTAAGCAATCAGTTAGATTGTTCAGTTGACGCGCTTAAGATGACGATTCTGATTCTGTTTAGCAACTGATAGCGATGGAAAGAGATAGCAGCTGAGTGAGATAGAATGATCAGCTTGATTGAATACAATTTTGTCCTTTTGCGTCATAGTTGGCTAAACTAGAAAATTGTTTGCGATATCCTTTCATGTGAACGAAAAGTTGCAACCACAACGAAATGCAATGCACAATTAAACACACACAGGTCGCAAGTCGCTGCAACTAAATGACCAACTAAATGGCCCGACTTAGTCTATGCCGATGCTTGTAATTAATAAGACACGCCAACAATCATAATTGAAACATGTCTTTTAGCGCCAAAGTGCTCGTTGTTGCAGACACACAGCCGACGAGCTGAGAGCAATATCAAACAATCTGAAAAGTTAACAAGCCAAAACACAAACACCCAACAAGGCACCTGAAGGTGCCGCCCCACACTCTCTTGCAACGTGCAACGTGCAACGTGCAACTTGCCACAACATTCAGCCATCCTCAGCGCCGCCCTCCCCCAAGGTGTGGCAAAGACAAGGGGCAGCAATTGTTTGCCTTGGCTGCCCGGCTGCATCTATTAGCTGAGCTGGCAAAATACCAGTTGCTTTGGGCCTGTTTGTTGTTTGTGATGTGCTTGCAACGTGCGGCAATTAAGCGAGGAGAAGCAAAGAAGCAGCAGCAGAAGCAGAAGCAGCAGCTACTCAAATCAAGTGAAAAACGTTTTGTAAATTTGTCAAATTGCATAAAATTAGAGATAAGATATCATTTATAACAATTAAAAGAGCGAAATGTGGCAGCAACTGCCAATTGTGGACATTTGAACAGCTGTAAAGTCGCTTCACTTCACCAACAAAAACCGGAAGCAGCCAAAAGACGAGC
Source organism: Drosophila sulfurigaster albostrigata (assembly GCF_023558435.1). Lineage (NCBI taxonomy): Eukaryota > Metazoa > Arthropoda > Insecta > Diptera > Drosophilidae > Drosophila > Drosophila sulfurigaster. The sequence continues at coordinate 25,721,571 of NC_084883.1, read as the reverse complement.
TCCCCTCGCACTCACTTACTTACTTCGTTGAGCACGCGACAGTGGGTAACAGGTAACAGGTAACAAGTAACAGGCAACAGCACCCGCAGTCCCGATAGCCGAGAGCCCTACATAGATAACAAACTGCAGCAGCAGCAACTGTGCAACAGGAACTGCAGCAGCAACTGTTGTAAGACAAGCGCTCAAGCGTAAAAAGTAAAGACGTGGGCAGCAGGACAACGATGTGTGTCAAGGACAAGCGCCAACAAAAAGCGGATGGCACAGCTGCCACAGCTGCCCCAGTGGCAACACCCACAACAGCCCACAATCAGACAGACAGACATACAGAGAGAGAGAGAGAAAAGAAGCGAAAACCGCAAGCCAGGCAATTGACCGGAAGCTCTTATTAATTTGCTATTAGCGATAGACAGACAGGAAGTTAACTTAATTTGTGTGCGGCTTTGGCCAAAAAAAAAGCAGAAAAAAACAGCAGTGCACAAAACAAAAGCGGAAAACAGCAGAGAAAAAAGCAAATGAAAACGAAACAAAGTCGCAGACAGAAACAGTTTCTAAACAACAGACAGGATGTGAAGGCAGACCAGACAGGACACACACAGGACACATATGTGTGAGTGTGTGTGAGTGTGTGTGACATCAAAGGCGATTTCTCGATTTAGTCTGTTTTCTTTTTTCTGATGTTCTGATGTTTGATAAGCCTAATAAAGCGCTTTTTGGCCAGGCTTTTACCGTTAGCATTAGAGGCCATTGATTAGATCAGCGACAGCCACAACAACGACAACATCTCACTTTCAGACTAGACATAGAGCAGATGTGGCGAGTAGAGCCAATTAAAATATTTGCCATTGTGATAGGTCACTTCCTGCATATGCGTAACTTGCCCCCTGTCTTGTGGCAAGCAGCAGCAGCAGCAGCGGCAGCTTGTACTTGCAGCAGCTAATGCAAAGTACTTCACTTTGTGCCTCACTCATTTGTAGGCCTTTTGTTTTCACTTTTTAAGGTACGCACGCAGATCTTAGGCGTGCGATAAGGAACAAGCGAGTGAGAGAGGGAAAGAGATGGACAAAGTCGTTAATGATAAGAGGCAGCAAATGACGAGCAGCCCTCGCTGACGGGGGCGATTAGACAAGCGACTGAGACAACTGAGCGTTGTCTGCACCTTTTTCAAGTTCCCGTTCTTTTTCTTATTTCTTTTTTTTTGCCAACAGGCAAACGCAGACAGGAAGCACGACGATGGCAGACAATGACACACAAACTCCTGACGAGGTGCGAGCTCTCGATTTCGAGATTATCATATCAGCAAAGGAGAGCCAAAGGGAGAGGGGAACGTGAGTTTTTGGGGAGTCGCATCTTGGGATGCGCACCCTTCGAACGGGAAAGACAGAACAGCAGTCGAGTCCTTGCTGGCCTACTTCTCAGACAAACGTCCTGCTGCTGCTGTTGAAAGTGAAACTCGCGTGGCAGGAAGCGTCGCAGCAACGACGTGTGCCGCTTTTTGCAGCACGTGCAGCAGGCAATATTTTCTTTCCAACAAATTGCCATAAAAGATGCTGCTAGTTTTTTATGTACATTGTGTTTTTTTTTTTAGGGTAATTAGTCAAACGTTTTGCGCTCTTCCTTAAGCAATTTCCCAATTGTCAACTGTCAATTTCTGTTTAAAATAAATAAAGACATTTTGTGCGCAAAACAAATTCCAACAAATGTGAAATTCATTGAAAACCATTTTGAAAATAACAAAAAAAAAAAAAGTATCTAACATATTGACAGTGTTTGGGGGCTCGTTAAATGCTGCTAGGGACTCAGAGAACCATAAACTTACATAGTAGAGGAGTTGGGGAGTGAAGTTCTTCTGTGTGTGGCTGTGTGTGTGTTTAAAATGCGCTTAATAGTTTCAACATGTGCCGCAGACACACAATTAGGCAATAAAATTAATTCACACCAAGAAAAGCATTAAAGTGCAAGTGTGTCTCGGCGACAGCCAAAGCAGTGGCAGCAGCCAAGGTGCCACTTGCCATCAGTTCAGTTTTGTCGCTGCAACATTTTCGCACGCATAACTCCAACTCAAACTTGCAACATGCGGCTGGTTGTCTGTTGTCAGTGTTGCCGCCCCATTTCATGGCGCGTGCCTTCCGAGTGAATGACAACAGTCTGTGGGCCCTATCGGCTCCATAATCGGTTTCCAAGCACTTGCCTTCGTATTAGTTGCAACTGCAATTGCGATTTAATTACCTTTTTATGCTGCCACATATGCCACATTGCGCATGCCACAATGCCTAATGCCATGCACTTGAATCTCGACGAAAATACTTGCAATTAACCCAATCAATTGCCAGGCAAGCAAGCAAGAAGTTGTCTCGTGTCTCGTGTCTCGACCTGGTCGACAGACTGTCAGCAGATCGCATAAAGTCGTTTCTCGCAACTGCAGATGCAGATGCAGATGCAGATATAGATACACGTTGCAGATACAGCTGCAGTTGAAGTTGCAGTTGCAGTTGCAATTGGTGTGTAAGAGATACTTTTAAAGAAGCAGATACAATTGCAGTTGCAAGCAGCAAGAGTAGCAGATACATTTGCCATAGCAGATACATTTACAGCAGCTAAAGATACATTTAAAGTGCGAGATACATTTGTAGCTACAGATCGCGACTAGCTGCCCTTTTTTATGATTGGCTGCCACTTTACGAGTTCAGGAAGTTGGACGCCAACAGCAAAAGCGACTCGCTGCTGTTGCAGCAGCATTTAGTTAAACAAATGAGCTAAGCTGACAACACACATTTATCTAGGATTATCTATTGAGCGTGTCCTTGTCGCTGGCTGCTCTCACACCTGTTTCTCTGACCCAGTGAGCGGCGAACTCTTGCCGTCTCCCTCGCTCGCTCTCTCTCGCTCTGTTTTTTGCCGCTTTTATTTCGGTTTTTTTTTAGCTGCTGCCATTTGGCCAACGCGTTGTTGCAACGTTTTTCAGCCTTGACTGTTGGCTGAATTTCCTCATGGCGTTTTTCCTCAACGTTTCCCGCTCTTTTTGGTTTTTTTCATTGCTGTTGTTGTTTGGTGTGTATACAATGGGTTAATGTTAACCCACACACACACACGCACACACGCACATTGGCAACTTCCCTGGCTGTGTGTCCGTTTAGCTCGATTACGCTTCCGGTTGATATGCTCTCCGCTGCCCTCCCCACTACATCTTCCTATGCGCTTGCCTTCCCTTTGCTGTTTCTCCCCACGAAGCCAAATGCTGCTTCCTACTTTTTTGTTGTCTCCCTGGCAGCGATCCTGTGCACACGAATGACACAATTCTGTTTTGTCATCTGTCCCTGCCCCTTGCCGCTTGCCCCTTGCCGATGTTCCCTCTCTCTCCTCAGCCGCTTGTCGGGCAAGACAAAACGCTTGAAGCAATTGCGAGTTGCCGCCGTTTCCTCTCGCATTGTAGCCCATTGTCATTAGCCTGCCCCAGACTCTAAGTGTGTGTCTGTGTGTGTGTGTGTGTAATGATCGTGGCAATTAGTTGTGGAAGTATGTGTGAGTGAGGTGAAGTCGTATCCATTGTGATTGCAGTGAGCTGCAAACATAAATTACGGGATAATCCGACATAAGCGCATTTCCATGATCTACTCCGGTTGCAAGTGAGTGTGAGAGCGAATAAGTGAATAACTGGCTGGCTGGCTGACTGAATGAATGAGTGAATGAGTAGTGAGTGTGTCAAGCACTCGTTACAGCACTGACAACTTCCTGCCACACCAACAGCAGCAACAGCAGCAGCAACTCGAATCCAAATCGCAATCGGAATCGCACTTTGGAGTGGGAATCGACCAACTAATTAGTGTGTTTGCTTGTGTAATTTGCAAAACTAAATGGCACAACACTCACACACACACTCACACACATTCACACACTTAGATTAGCTGACATTCACATGCACTTGCCCACGTTCCTTCTGCATCGCCCTTAGATTGTGCCACGCCCCTTTGCAACGCTTGTGGATTAGGTTTAGCCAACACGCAACCCGGCCGACGACACCGATAAGCTGCCGCCCCAGAGAGGCCAACATGCAACTGCAACACAGTCACAGCAACAACCACAGCAACAACCTCAACAACAACAACAACAACAACCTCTGCCAAAGGTTGCAATTTGTACAGGAATTGATTTGTTTTTGAGGGTTCGTGTCAAGCACGCAACACGCTGACGACGATGACGACAACCATCGCTGCATTTTGCGCATTGAAGCGTTGGTGTTCAACGCCGGATCGCTTTGGCCCATCGCTGAGCCCAACAAACCAAACAACAACCACTTAAGTTAGCTCACAGCTGACCCTGAATACCAACACCGAGAAGAGAATGTCAACGAAACAGCGCTAAAAATGCAATAGAAATTCGCACTTACACCCAGAATTACAAAGCAAGTTTGTTGCAAGCTTACTTTAGGTTAATCAATAAGTTATCATTGAGATATATTGAAAAAGAACACTTCCGAATTTTTAAAGCTTCACAAGAGGTTTTTAGTTATTAAAAAAAAATTCAGTAAAAATTCGGACTGAAAACAGAATTACAAAGCAAGTTTATAGTAAGTTAATCCATAGACGATATATTGAAATTTTTGTATTTGCAAATTATAAATTGAGATTTAAATAGAAAGTTTTACTGTTTCATTGAAATTTTGATAGTTATTAAACATGTTAAAAATTCAGTTTTGAAGTTATCCTCATTAAATTGTTTAATTAATTGTTTAATTTAAATTGTTTGTATGTCAAGAAACTTTACTCACTATTGAATCGAACAAGCGCTCAGTTCTCAGAATTATAAAAAAAAAACATTTTCTGTTTCTCAAGAAAATTGGATTGATTAATGCTATAATAGCTTGCGTCTTATTCACAGTTTAATCTAAATCGAATGTAATGTATTTACTGTAAGGGCAAGCAATCGCGGGTAACAAACTTTAAATATAAGTTTATGTTTCTTATGAAATTTAGACTGCTTCTTAAGTATATTTTTTTACACTCCGCCTGCAATATGATTGAATTTGACCTACTTAAAAAAAAAAATGCAAAAAATTATAAAAAAAAAAATAATGTTAGAATATTTCAAAAGTTATGTTGATGCCTGTTTATGGCATGAATGCAATTCTTATGCATTCTTTTATCTTCAGTAATAAAATTTGTAATACAATAGAAATTCTCACTCATAAATCAAGAAAACTAGTTTTAATAATGTACTCTGAATTGATTGCAGATCATTTATATTTATTCATAGATTAATTTCATATCATTTGTATTTATGCATAGATCCCTAATATACATAAATATCATAGAGAATGCTGCAAAATATATATACAAATAAATTCAATAAATATGTGTAGCTTACAGTTGAGCTATTGAGTCATAATCTAAATGCTTTGCACTTAATTTCGACATGTGACCGTACGCACACCTTTTGGCCTATTATCCGACGACCCTCATCTCCTTCCCCTAAAGCACAAGCACGATCCCGATGTCGATGTCGAACGCAACTGTTGGGTTGGACTATGGGGAAAAGTGATTCGGTAATTGTGATTAATCAATCAAGCGCTGCCTTGTTTGTTTATTTGTCGGCTACACAGCATATTAAGGCACTTCATTAAGATAAAAAGTAATTTATCGAAATTGGATTTGATAAATTTACCCAAAAAGCAAAAACCTAGGCCAAAGCTGTCGCCAACCCCTTCGATTCTGACCCGTAGCCCCGCTTGCCAGCGTTCCGTTCCGTTCCGGTTATCTTCATCGTCAGCGGCTGGTCAACATGCGCGTAATTCTCAGCGACGAGCGACGTCGCGACGATTAGATTAACCCGAAAATACAAATACATACGCACATACAAATGGTATACAATTATGTGTATATCATAATGTGAACATTAAAGATATCGATGGTCGATCAGACGACGACGAGTAGTCGATCAGTCCCTTGGCCAGCCACACAAATACGGGCCAGTTGAAAGGTCTTCGATAAAACGCAAGTAATGAAACATGTGTCGCCTTTAGATACAGTTACAGTTTGATGATGAGGTGGGCAGAGGGGAGACATGGAATTGATTAGATTTGGATAAAAGGCGGCCCATTATATAGATTAAAGTTGAGTTATTAACGATTTGCTGTGCATGTTTTATCGTCTTACGGCCAGTCGACACATTTTTGTTTTTTTTTTTGTCATTTTACGATTGTGATTAACGCGAAGCAAAAGCCGCGGCTTTATGACTAGTCAAAAAAAATAAAAACACAAAACTAGGAAAAAAGCATGTGTAACTGCGATTAGTCGACAGACAGACAGAGAGCGAGAGCAAGAAGAAGAGAGAGAGAGAGAGAGAGAGAGAGAGAGCGCAGCTAAGTGGATTAGTTGTTGAGGCAACAGTAGCCACGAAAATCAAAGATCGAAGATCGAAGATCGCACATCGTCGATTGCCAAATGCCGATGGCCATTGTCAGTTTTTGCTGTGGAGCGCAATGGCCAATAAATCGTTGGTAATTTGAATCAATTTAGTTATTGACAAGCTGCTGGGTAGCAACAACATCCCCCCCCTCTTTGACCCCCTTGCCGAATGGCTTATTTTCCATTCTGCTTTGCGCTGCAAATTCAAAATAATCCGCTGTAAAATGTCTACACAGAGTCACCTCGCTCCATCTCCAACTCGGAATGGGAGTATGGGGAGCACAGCTCTTGGTGCGAGATCATGGGTAATCGCTTCGCCTCGCCAGCGACTTCCTCAGCGTCTACATCAACGTCTCAGTCGCCGTCGCCGTCGCAGTCGGCGTTAATGTGTGACTTTTGCTATGTTTTTCAACGACATTAATTTTGTGTCGGATCTTAAGCCGGATTTAGTTAAGCAGCTCAGCGAACGCCGCTCACTGCGCATTAGGCGTTTCCACTCTCTCACACACACACAGCATCTCTTTCTCCATCTCTCTCTTTCTCTCTACAGCTCCCTCTCTTTCACACGTTTGTGTGGCGCACATTTTGTTGGGAGCGCTTAGAAAATATAATCTCTTTTGTAGAAGCTCGCATGATCACCGCTTCATCAGCTTCAGCATTAGCTTCAACTTCAACTTCAGCTACAGCAGCAGCTTCACCTGTTTTTGGCCTTGGCGTTGGCGTTGACTCCTGTGACAGCAAACTGGACTTAAACGAGGTGTAGCTATGGATAGACAGCTTTAAGCACGAGCGACAACTTAAAATACCCTGCAGAAGGCCTTTAGTTTCGAAATAGACAATGAATCTCAATAAAAAGATATTATATTTTCAAAATGTAATTTAATACATATTTTATCAATTCAAAATTGGATTAAACCTAATACTGAAATTAGTCATGAATTTGGTTTTGAAATTATTAAGAAACATGTTGAAAACACAGTTTTCATCATTAAGAAATTTAATTTTACACTATCAACATTAATAAAAAAAAATTAAAAGCTAAAAATAAAGCTAACAAAAATGTGAAAATTTGATTACGCCTTTGTCCATTCAAAAGATAGAGAGATAGAGATAAAAATATATAATACAACAAAAATTTATAAAATTTAATTTAATTCCTTTAACTTTTTTTCAAATTATTCATTTCCATTTAATAAAGAATGCAAGCTTAATAAGTCTGAAAATCTTAAACAATTGATGAGTCAAAATTATTAAAAAACCAATTTAATTTGAATTTGAAAGTTCGATCAAATTAGTAAATTTTCCTTATCAAATTATAAAATAAAGTTTTAACTCTTACTTTATATACTTTATACTAGAAGTCAAGGGCAAAATCAAATTAAAATTCTAAAAACTTTACGGAATGAAAGAGATTTATTTTCAAATTATGGATGACAAATTAAATTAGTCAAATCTGAAAAATGTATTCAATTAATGAGATTTTCTTTTTCAAATTACAACATATAAATTTAATTAGTTAATAAAGTGAATTCAATTCTTCCTAACTGAGCGAAATGATAATAAAATTTCAACTACTCAGAACTGCAATTAATTGAAGACAATTAATAAATTAATAGCTACAATTACAACGAAATTGTTTGTAGTCTTGAGCTAATGGGTATCTCGTAGTCGCGCTGTAAGTCTCGATGTTCGGTTGATTTCGGTTCCCTCGTTATAATGTGTCGCACATTAGTTAGCAGTTAATACTTTAAATAAGACGAGGTTACCGACATTTTGTCCATCATTGGCTGCTATTAACAAAAATATGTTGAGACTGCTGAGAGACTTGGACACAAAACTCCGTCTTCGTCTTCGACGGCGTATTAGTTTAAGCCGATTGTCGCTGTGACTTGTAGAAATCGTTTGTTGGCTGGCGGCTTATGATTTTCAACGGGACGTATTAGTAATATGCGCCGCCGACCTGCCGACTTGGCGACTTAGTCGAGCCCCTTTCGAAATTAACGAAATGAAATGTTATAAATCTTTTCATACAAACAAAAGCACACAACATATCTATATATATTATATATATATAGTCTGGCTTATGTAAGTTTTTTTTTGTGTTTGTGTTTGTCATCCCCCCAAAAACTTGAAATATGATCGAAAAATATCCCAGAAATGATTTGCGATATGAAAACATTGGAAAAATAGACAGCGAGGGATACACATCGAAGATCTTGTAGTATATATTTTCACTTGTCTTCGGCAAGTTTATGCAGCCCAAATAATACTATATTCCATTCAGCCCACTTGTCATAATTTTCCAACAAAATTAAGTCAAATTTATGCGATTGTCTCTGTGTAGCAGTCTCGGATTTGGATGCGATACGTGTGTATATAAATAAATGCAGAGGGGAGAAAGAAAGAAGGAAAAAAAAAACACAAGAGATAGATATGCTCGCATGAAGAGGCCAAATCCACTAATTAAGCGAGATAGGTGACAATGCGTCGGTGGATAAATATGGGGGGCACAGCAAACTGGGAATTTGGGAGGGAAATGCGCAGATTGTAAATGTTATTCATGTTTCGTTTTCATGTTCGTTTTTCTTTTTTCGGTATGCTGATTAAGCTGCTTAATAAATGTGTTTAAAAATACATAATGGCAGAGCTGACAGCTTTTTTTTGTTCCTGAATTCTGTGATTGACTACGATGAGTCGAAGCGAAGAGTGTGCCAAGAAATATGAAAGAGTACTCAGGCATTAGCTGATGATCACTTGTGGAAATTGCTTTCATTGATAATGTGAGTTCCAAGGAAGCAATCTCTAGATCAAGAGGCAACCATATTAATTTCCCCCGAACACGTCATTTGGCCCCATTTTATCGCTGCTCGATTGCTCGGATGTGCGATGTGCCTTAAGCTACAAAGCCTGAACCGCACTTATCGCAATGTCTTACAAATCGTTTTATCATTGTGTCATTAGCTGCGAAACAAAATTGTTTTACGATAGCTGCAGCACAAACCCCAAAACAGACGCGACAACTCTCTCGACTCTTGACTCTCGACTATGCAGTGAGTACAAAACTGGAAAAAAAAATAAGGTAAAAAAGGTAGACAACAATAACAACAGCGATACACACACATTTGTTGATTATCAGAGGGCGGCATATTTGAAAAGATCGCGAGTGAAGTGAAATAGTAGAAAACATGCCACAGAAATTGATTTAAAGCCATTTTGATTCGAGCCGGCAATGCCAAACTTACAGACAACTTGACATGTTGTAATTAACTTAACGCGTTTCTTGCGCTCCGATATCAAATTGATTTTCGTCAACCGATCGATATACTATATATAGTATAGTGCTACTTAAAGTTTATATACACTGTGCGGATGACTAAGACTAATAATTGACTTTACATTGAATATGCATAATTCGTGTAAAGAGATTATGACAAAACGATCGATCGATCGAGCGATCTATATGAAAGCCCAGCCCAGTCTCATTCTTAGTAACATTATTGTGAACTTCAAATCCAATCTCCAAGTCCAGTTTCAGATCCAGTTTAAGCAAGAGAGCAAGAGAGACAGAGATGCCAAGCAACTTATGGTAATAATGATTATAAATTATTATAATCCAATCGGCTTTGAATAATTAATAAATTTTTAAATCGCATACGCAAACTCCGCAGCACATAATCGGACCGTAAAAAGGCGCTGAACCCACCGCAACTTGTCCCCCCCCTCTCCTCGTCACTCTCCTCACCACTCCCCTCGATCTACCACAAAGTGGGAGCCGAGAAAGCGTAGAATGAAATGCTAAAAATGTGTTACAATCAAAAGAAAAGCAAAAGCGGCTAAAAGATCTGTGTCTCTCGACTGTCTGTCGCTTGTCGAGCTGCAAGAGTGTGTGAGTGTGTATTAGTGTGTGTCTATGTGTGTATGAGTGTGAAAGGAACACGCCTAAGCCCTGATAAATGCTTCGTTGTGGAAGTCGAAGTCGTAGTCGCAGTCACAGTCACAGTCAATGCGGCAGCAGTAAGAGTTTAAAAAGGTGTTAGACCTGACACACACACACACACACACTCACATACACGTGATTCACACTCACACTTGCAGAAAAGAAAGCCAAGACAACAATAAAGTGAGCAGCCAGAGCTAGTCGGGGGCGGAGGCGCAAACAAAGAGGCGTGCCAACAACAACAACAACCCAGTGAGAGAGACAGAAGCAAAGCAAAGCAAAGCAGCGGGATGACAAACAGTTTGGACATTTATGAGCGGCATTTAATGGACATTTGACTACCGGAATTTACCAAAACGAGCTGGCAAGGTGAAAAAGGGGAGCTTGCTGCATTCATTCATGAAATGATTCGATGCGCAGTCGATTATTGATTAGCTCAAATACGGAAATGACGCGTTCTCTCGTTCGCTCGCTAAGCAGGAAATCAAAGCAGGACAGGAGCAAAGAGCTATGAGATTAGCCCTAGAAAGAGATCATTAAATTGCCGCTGTCATCGCATAGAATCAATACAGCTAATCTGGCTGAAAATGAATGAAATGAAACGAAATGAATTCAATTCAATTCAAAAGTCCTATCTATGAAAAAGGTGATATAACTACAAAGCGAAACGCATGTCATTATCATTGTGTCTCTTTGGGTTTTTTTGTTGGTTGTCTGATTATTCGATATTGGCGTCGAAGCTGAGAAATTATCACAACAATAAAACTAAATGCTTTATAATTAGTTGCAAAATCAAAAGAAGCTACGACAACTCCGACCGACGTTATAACGACAGATAGAGTAGCCTCCAAGTGTAATAGTGTTTTCGTAAGAAAAGGAAAAAAGAAAAAGAAAACAACAACAACAAGAATATAGAAAATGATTTGTTATAGTTTTTGATTCGTGAATCGAGATTCTTTTGATTTGTTATTGTTTTATTCGCTTTGGGTTCTTTGAGACTTGTGTCCATTTAGTTATTTATAAGCAGCGATTGGAACACGCTCACAAATTAAATAAAAAAAACAAACGAACGAACGAAACAGAACTCAATACACATATAAAGACCTACATACCTAAAGCTTTATTATCTGTGTGCCATATGGGGGGACTCGAACTTAGTCTTATCTTAATCCCATTCACCGATTCACTAAGCGTATGCGTCGAACACATAAAACTGTCAAAAAATATAAACGCCAAGAAAACTAAAAAAGAATTCTTGCCGCAGCTAACATTTTTTTTTTCGTAGACTTGTAGACTTGGCATGATTTAAGCAAGAAGACAATGCCGATAAGTCGAGGAATGTTATAGATGTATATGTGTGTGTGTGTCTTGATATCGACAGCGGTAACATTCAGTTAATGCGTTGATTTATTTAATATATAAAATAACCAAACAGTATTATTTTTCGTTGTTTGGTTTTTTTCCATTTTCGGAAATCATAAAATAGAGACAGAAATCAAATGAGGGCCACACTTGTAAATCCATCCCATAGATTTGCCCACTGACTAATGCGACCATATGCCATCAGGGGGGCAGGGGGCAGGGGGGGGCGGTAAGGGTTGACAGACAAACCTCAACCAGATAAATAATAATTACACTCACACGACATAATCAATTATGCCTGCTAATAAACGCCCGGACACATGTAGTCTGTCACTGCAAGAGTGTGTGTGTGTGAGTGTACCACTGTATGTGTGTGTGTGTGTGTGCGGGATCCACAGTGTGCGTTGCACTAATCACGCCAGCATGTTCATAATCAATTTTATCGCACTTATTTGGATTAATTGCGATATCATAGACAGGGTGACGGAGCGCTGCCAACATCAACTTCGACAGCAACAGCGACAGCGACGTAAACGTCAAACGCAGTTCCAGAGTTCCCAACTATTCCCGATAAAAACACCAACGATGACGCTATGCTCAACACTCAACTACATACATATATATCTATATAGAGTACATTTAAAGTTACAGTTACAGTTACAACGCTGTTATCGCATTTATCGGGCCATATCTAAGTGGAGAGAGAGAGAGAGAGTGCGACGCAACGTCAGCGGCAACATCATCACCTTATGCCCAAATTAGCAATAAGCAAAGTCGCGACTCGAGGGATTATCTTATCGCAGCTAAAAGCTTTTCGATGTGGCGGCACTTGGATATCGGCCGCTCCGCCAGCTGGCAGAGATTAGGACTCGCGAGGGGTGCGCCAAGGTAGGGCATGCCCCGACTTGGCCAAGACGCCTCCACCCACCTACCTATCATACCAAAGCAATTAGCCAACGATCCCAAATAGGCAAATACACATAAGCCAGCAAACACACACGCACATACAATCTATTTGCACCCACCTTATGTACATAGCGACCCCCAATTCCCTACTCCCCTCCACCTCCACCTTCAGAGAAATACAATCAGCACCAGCCCCACTTCGCTTATCTGCTGCTCCAATCTCAACTCTAAACACGCTGCCACGCAGCCGATAAGGATTATCTCTTAATCTGCATAAATACTCGTAGCAAAAAAAAATGAGTAAAAGAAAATTCATCTGTGTATAAACAAGGCTTTTTATCGCAACGAACCCGACCAGGTTGCAGTCATTCTATACGCCTATTTGTGATTTCCTAATACAAGATGTTGTCACGTTTCCTGAATACCCTGCAAAAACTTCGGAACTTCTTTTGACAAACTGTTTTTAACAACTTTATTTACTAAAACATAATAAACTTAAACCCATTTATTATTCCCTTTTATCAATTCATCATTAGTATTTATTTAAAACCCCAAATTAAAAATGAGTTGAAAAAGTTTTCATCCTAAAAACTAAGAAGATAAAATTACGTTCTTATAATAAACAACACAATGTGATCTTCACCAATTTTTGTCTCTGTATTATAATATTTCGTCATTTAATCTCTAATTAATCATTGTAAATCTTTTTCTTTGTATTATAATAATTTATTTGTTCACAAATTTCATATGCAAGTTTTTTCTTCAATGCAATAATAGAAAAAATATTATATTTGCAAATCTCTCAGAAGTTTTTAAATTTATAAAATCGTTTAATAAATTTTTAGAAAACTTCAATAAATTTTAAAACAAATTAAAAATGATATAAAATTCACAAAATTTCCCAAGTCTCTAATTTAATTAAAAATCGATTGTTACAAATTCGATCTTGATGATCTATTTTGATTTTTTTTATACTACTTTTAGATCTTCCGCTGATCTTTACCCAGACTTTTTGCAATTATCATTTCCTAGCCATAATAACGTAATTTCCCACAACACATTACAGATAATTTAATCTGCGCTAATTCTGAAATTTTCTTAATCGATTTAAAAGCGATTGTAGCGCATATCGAGTTCGTTTAGAACGTGCACTTGTCGCTCTTGTTTGCTTAGACTGATTCAGATGTGTACAGGGAGAAGAAGCAGGCAGGTTGCTGGTTGCTTTTAGTGCTCAACGGTGACTAACTCGGCATAACATGGCAACCCATTGAAATGCTTCACGTCTGATCTGAGCCAAAACTAACTGCGAAGTGTTTAGCGTCTAGAGTCTAGACTGAAGGCGACGGCATTTCAGATCCGACTTAATAGAGTTGTTAAAGAGGAAAACTCACCTGCTGTCCGGCATTGGCAGCTACCCAGGCCTCGGCAAAGGTTTCCATGGCGCTTTGAAAGTCCATCATGGAAATTGACAATGATCGTTGGATCGTTTTCGGTTTTAGAATTTTCGGTTTGCACTTGCGAGTTCTCAGTGTTCACTCGGATCGATGATTGTTGCAGACCCTTGAGGTTTTATTTATATATGATTTGCGTCAAGTTTGGCGCGTTTGGCATTAATTAATTAGTCTTGCTTGGTAGCAATTATTAAAATGTTGCTATAAATTTATTATTGCTGTAATGTTATAATTTGCGATAAGACTAAAGCACGCTTTGATTTTCCGATTACCGGTTGGTTTCTCACACAGTGTTTTACTTTTTTATTGCCACGACGGAGACGCAAATTAGACACAATCACAATCAAACACAAGCACTTGCAGTTGCAGTTGAAGTTGGAGTCGGAGTTGGAGTCGAAGTCGCTGTTTGCCGGAACGGATTCGATGCAGTTGTTCTCTTGCAGTTGTGCTGCTGCACTTCTCGACGCGACATCATTAGCACTGGCGGCACGGGCACGCCATAAAAAACGCGCTTGAAATCTTTGGATATCAGTAGCTAACGTTCAGCCTCGCTGAAGAAAATACAGGACGAGGAACAGAAGGAGGAGCGTGTCAAAAGTCGAGCCAACCGACGGCGATAAGAAGCTAAAAGTGATCCTCTCGTTGAAACGCGACACAAGCAACCACTCGAGCTTCCAACAATTGAACAACTGAACGTCTGAACTCGCCGCGAACTTAAAGAGATATCGAGATATCGTAGGGAATATGCAAGTCGATATATAGTTGTGTGTGTTGTGGTCTATTGCCAGAGAGATTCTCTGATTGACTGATTGCCACTTTGGGTTTTGAGTGCGCAAGAATTGATTCGTTGTTATTCGTTATGCGTTCTACGTTATTCGTTGTTTGTATTGGTGTTTGCATTTAGTATTACTCTTGCTGTTGTTGTTGTTGTTGTTAGTATTGTTGTTGTGCTTGTGATAAGCGCAGCCTGTTGTGATTTTTTGTTTACTTTGTTCGCTTGATTTTGATTTGTTTTCTCTTTTATTGTTTGACTGCCTTTTTTTCGGCTCTAGTTGGTCATATACGTTTTTATTTGAGTGTGTGTGTGTGTGTTAAGTATCTCGTACTCGACTGTCCATTATACGGATTGTCAATAACTAATAACAACAGCACTGCAAACAATTTCGTCGCCTGCTCTTTCACTGTTTGCTGCTGCTGCGACTTCAATTACTACGCTACAGTATGATTCTAATGCTGACTGCTGAACGGACGCGCGTCAAGACATCCTTCCACAGCACAAGTTGTCGCACAACTGACAAATTCTTTCGCATTCGCACTGACACACACCACACCAGAGACACACACACACACACTTACAGACAGCACACATACAAAGCACCGGCCCGCCCCGGCCGGCACTCGGCTCGCGACGTCAGCCGTTCGTTTCCGTCTCTGTTCATTTGCTGCTTGCCTTTTGCGTGTGTGTGCGTCACCACACGAACAACGTACACGACAAACGATTCGCTCTCGCGCTCTCTCTCAATAGTCGTCGTGCGCTCTCTCAGTTTACGTTGTGTGTGTGAAAATAGTAGCAAAACTGCAGATGGTATGAAATAAATTAAACTGAATTGAATGAATTGACTTTGAAATTAATATTTTAATCTTTGCTACCATCCTAGATTTTAACTTTAATCAATTTTGAGTGTCCAGTTAAAAAAAAAAACTTAATATGACATAACTTCTTATTTAATAATATATTTATTATAATATAAAATAATAAATGTAAATAAATTTAATGTATCCATAATACTCCTCAGCTAAAACAACGCTTCAGTCACCTTAGAGGATCGCTTGTTAGTGTTCTGCAAGTAGTACTGCAAATAGTAGTAGAAATAGTAGTAGAGAGAGTCATTTAATGTGCTTGTGCTTGTACTTATGTGTGTGACCAAAACAAAACACGCACACATTCACAACGACGAGCGTGAGAGCGAGAGGGCAACACGGAGAGTAACAAACACTGCTGCTGCTAGCAAAGAGAGAGCCGCCTCACACACAAACAGTCGCACACGTAGAAACTGGGGTAAACCTGTTCCGGCGCAGAATTGCACTTGTCTCACAACTTTGACTCCCCCACCCACCTGCCAGACATCTAGCCACCCTCCCCACACAAACACACACACACACACATATCCAATGCACGATGGCTCGTTGTTCGGCTGCGCGTTTCTTTTACTTTTTGTGCGCTGTAGCGAAATTCAATGGATTTGCTGCAAATTCGGGTGGAATTATGCCACACACACTCGTGCACTCGCACACATACATACACAGACACAGACACATGCTGAGTTATTGCAGAGAGTGGGCGTGGGCGTGGGCCATTCGGCTAAGCGGTTTCAGCGAGTGCGAGTGCGATGCGAGAATACTTTCGCGCCTGTGCCTGGGATGAAAGAGTAAATCGGCAGCGCTTATTATTATTATGTCGTTATGGGGAGCCGAGCAGCAGCGGGCAGAGAACAGAAGCAGAAGCACAGTAGCAACACCCACTCCGCACTTAGCACCTCGACGAATGGAAATGGATGGCGATTATGTGTATGTGTATCACAGTGAGCCTGTGTGGGTGTCTGTATATTTGGTTCGTGCAAATGGCACGAAGTGACCACTTGTCGGTGTCGGAGACGGAGACAGAGACCTGACGGCAGATAAGAGCGCAGATAATGCGCGCGCATTACATGTGATTAGGTGTTCGGGGAGCTGGGTTTAGCCAACCGCCGCGAAGGATGCCGATGCCGACGCCGAGTAACGAGTACATGCTACGGTAAATAGGAACTCGCACTCGCACTCGCTGTTCCTCAGGATACATACGAGATATGTACATATAGAGTAGTACCCTCAACTGGGTGGAGTTTCAACGTGTTATAATTACACATAGCTGCATTAACACTATCAAGGCATTAAATCAGCTATACCAATATACAATATACACAAATATATTAGAGATAGCAATACTAATTATAAATGGAAATGGAAGCGGTCGAAGCTTTTTGCAATTGGCACAGATAATCATCTGGCTCAACAAAAAAAAAAAAAGCCTTGTATTTCTTTTTATCATCTTCCTTATCCGCCTTCTTACAGAATATTTTTAGTGTACGCTCTCCCTCTCCTACTTTGCTCTTTTTTTCGATGCCACTCTCGCTCACTCACACACACTCATGACTCACGTTTACTTCGGCAATACTCACAAACACACACACACAAGCACTCACTATTCGGGAAGCTCTCGCTCTCTCCCTTTCGCTCTCGTCAGTGATGTGCCAGAGCGAGATAACCCATAAAAAAATTTCGAGCAAAGCAAGATGAGCAAAGTGTAAACGTAAACGAAAAACACAACAACAACAACAACACCGACAACGGCACAACGACAACATCAGCAAAAATACACACAAAATAAACATATAAAAAGCGCCGGCAAACCAGTTCGGATAGACTCCGCCCTCGGCGTACGCTGATTGGCTAAGCTTTGCCTTTGCCCAAGACTTCATCTTTTTTTTTTGTATTTGTATTTGTACTTGTTGTTGTTGCTGTTGTTATTGCCCCGAGTGCTTGCGCTGCTTTCCTAAGTTGTTGTTCCTTAGTTGGCTGCGGTTTTATCGCCTCCGACGTCGACGACGACGTCGACGTCTTTCCACTTAGTTAACAGCCTCACAGGGCCCCCAACCAACCCACCAAAGCCACCCAACGATACCACGAGGCCAAGGCAGATGCCACGCTGTGCCGCAATTGCTCTTGGGCAGGGCTTTACCAAATTTTCATGCTCGAAATCTGCGCTGTTCCTAGAATATGTAATGGAATGTATGTATCTCTAGTCTAATGTAATTTCAGATACTTTTCGGTAAACCAAATGCATGTTATTACGTTTTTATCTCCAAATACTTTTAAGTATTAGAAATTGAAATATATTGCAATGAGAAAGATCTGAAGTAAACAAAAATTATTATTCTACTTATTATAACTAATCCTTATAGATGTTGAATCTACACTTTAAATAAAAACAAAAATTTGGTAAGAAATGTGAGAAAGATTATAATCTCTAAATAAATCGAATAGAGAAATATATATTTAATTTCTCCATGATAATTGTTATGATATGTGTTATTTCAAATTCGCTTATAATTTCCAATTGCATGGCTTATTGTTATTATCGCCTTTTACAATTTAAGTTGTATGAATTTAATGAATTAATTTTAAAGTATTATTAAAATACTCAATTAATCTTTAGTTCTTTTTATACAATTTACAACATTGAAATAGTCAAATGAATTATTATATTCTTATTAAATCTTGCGAAACTCTATGTATTTGTATGATAGCTAAAAAATATTAAGTATATCCTAGCATTATATATATTTTCTGTTAAGTCAAAAATAAATTCTTTTTAAATTATCTAGCTGCTATGAAATTTATTTTTATAATTAGACAAGATTGATAGTGAAAAATAAGTTGAAAAAGTGTTAAATATAAAATGCTTCGAATTCAAAATGTTAGGATCAGCTTTATTAATATGTATAGTAAATTTATGCGGTTGCCTATAAACCTACAAATATATTTCACCTGATGTGTAATCATCAGCGACATCATTTATTCAGATATGAAAAAGGAAAACATGCAAAAAGGACTTCACATGCTGTGCGACCCAAGGAAAAATCAATAATTTTATTAAAGTTCTTTCGGCGGCTGCTGTTTGCTTTTTATTATACGGTTCTTTTTCTGGTGCGCGAGACAAACAGGAGCCAAAGTGTGTGGCATGATGGGGAGGGAGGGGGAGAGGGCAAGGACAACAACCGCGACACAGTGTGTGAGCCAGCGGCGAGTGCAAAAGGCATTTGAGTACTGGTAACGTGTGGAAATGTTCAACTTTAAGCAGACGGACAGGACTGTCAACCGGACTGGGAAAAGGACTCGAGGCTGGGACTAGAATGCGTCGCGTCGTGTCGCGTTGCGTCGCATCGCGATCCTCCAGGCTGATGATGTCCAGCCAACTTGGGTGGGCCTAACTATAAAGTGCGTGGTTGGCTGACGTGGCCTCTCCACTTATTATTGTTATTACTCAATGTGCCACCATCAGCCGCATAAACGGTCGTTGCCGTCAACTTGCTCGTCAGCATCCTCTTCATCATCATCATCATCATCATCGTCGTGGTAGCCATAATGCCATCAAGGCTGCCAGCAGGAAAGCAGGACATCAGACAAGCCCTCTTTCAGGGAGAGTGTGCTCATCGTTGTCATCGTCATCATCATCGTCATTGTCGTTGTTAGCATAATGACAAAAGGACATTCATTAAGTTTTTGATTTCTGATTTTATTGTTGATTAAACGCACTGCCAACATAATGGGTAATGGGTAATGCTGAGAAGGATACACCAATGCCAACGCCGACACCAACGCAAACGCCATCCAACACCATCCTTTGTCCTCTCTATCGCACTGAGCACTTCCGGCGAGAGCGTCAACTTGACGTTTCCGCTTTTCGGGTGATGTGTCCCCAGTCAGAGCAGCTTCTGCAACCTCCCCTACTCACCAGTTGTCCTGGCTTATCACCCAGCAGGAGGGGACAGGGAGGTAACTAATGATACTGCAATTGCTGGGCATGCAAATAAAACTTAGACCAAGTTGGCTATGTAATATGTATCTGCTCAGATACTCGTACATATGTTGGCCAACAGCCAACCAACTTGAGTTGCCAGCACTTCGATTAAGACCACAGCCAAACTATATATGTAAGTGTACGTACGTATGTGTGTGTTTGTGGACTGACAGCATTATCCTTGTCAGGGATCTGCTCCAGAGTGTGTGCATATGTACACATAGCTGAAACTGAAGAGCTGCCATTCGCTTGGCTCAAGTATTGACATTGCCAATGTTGCCCCGGAAATTCGAAGGCGAGGCGAGGCAAGGGAGTTGCCTGCGGCTGGGGGTGTGGCAAGGGGGGAAGTTGAGCATATAGCCTGGCGGTGCCATTGGAGCTCTCGCTGAGCTCTCGCTTCTGCTGCCGACGACAACGCCTCCAATGCGCCTGCGCTGATTTTGGGTTTTACTTGATTTTTATATTCCTCGCTTTTTTTGGTGTATATACCAGGGAGCTATATCTATGCGTATGTGTGTGTGTGTGTGTGCTTTATGTAAAGAAAACTGGAGGGAGAGAACGACGGACAATTTTCCAAATATTTTATACAACTTTAATCTTTTGTTAAGCTCATGATAATGCAAACCACTTAATAATATTATAAAAGAGAACGTGAATTTCCAATTCATTTTTACTTTTGCAGATTATGTAATACAAGTTATTTTTAAATTTCTTGGAAATGGAAACATTATTGCTTACAAAGTAACGAACATTTTTAATTTGAAGAATTGTTTTTCAGAAAATATTGAAATTTAATTATATAAATAATTTATAGAATTCATTTCAGAAATTATTGCAGTTTTTATGATATGAAATGAAAAAAATATAATTTCAGAAAAGTTTCTAGGCTTCACATTTTTATTTAGATTTATTTTAAAAACAAGCATCATATAATAAGTTTAATAATATATTATTCAGAGCTATACACCCTTCATTAATAAATTTAAGAATTCAACTTTATAAAAATAAAAAAAAACCTGGAAGACAACTCTTTTGAAATGTATATAAATAAGTACTTAATTTTATTTTTCTTATGTTGAAGTACATAAGTCGCAAAAAAATTATATACTAAAAAATACTCAAAACATATTTAACGCAAACATATGCTGTAATTTAGGTTTTCCTTGAGACTTCAACTTTTTAAAAGTTATAAAAAAAATCTTAAAAAACAAACTTCTTAAAAAATTTGTATTGAAAGATTTGCAATACAAAATTTGAAATATTATATCATTTAGTTTCTCTTTTTGAAACTTTCATTTATTGTCAATATAATAGTATATTTTTTTCTCTCTTTTTTTGGTCTATTTTAACAATAAGTAAATTGTATAAATAATATTAAATTAACAAAAATAGCAGTTATCCAATGAACCCTGCTATCATATGTAACATCTTTTCAGTTGCTTGGATTTATCTAAATTACTATCAGATATAAATTATACATAAGGTACATACAAATTTCAGATGTCAAATAGTTCTTAAATTTAAATATTTATATATGCAATGCTAGCGAAGTAAAGATGAAATATTTTTGTTTTTGAATTTCAATTTCCCGAGCTTCAGTCAGTCAGCTGTCGAAGACCTTGAGCCGGCAGACGCACTTCAATTAGTTGTTCATCGAGGTGGGGCTAAAGAAGAGAAAAAGAGAGGGAGTTGGAAAGAAAAAATGACACATTAGCTGACAATGTTTGGCTGACTGTGCTGTGCTGGTGGTTTGTTGTGCCCCACCCCTGATTAAATGGAATAACCACATTTACCACTTGAAATAATTGAAAGCGACTAAAGAACATGGGCCAAGTACACACAGAGAGAGCCGCATATATGATGATGATACCGATACCGAACCGATACCGATAGCTCTAACATATATAGTCAGTCGAATACATTGGTAAGCAATGTACATATGTTTGTAGCACACGGCGATCGGCAAAAAGTTCCACTTGAAAGCCTTAATTGATTTAACTGATACTGATACTGATGCCCCAACAAAGCAACAAAAAAAAGCAAAAGCAAATGCGAGGCAACTCGAACCGAATACAAGAAACACTCAACAAATCAATAGATAAATTCCAAGCTCGACTGGCTTGTATCTCAGTATCTATGTCTCGGATGTGGCACTGATTGTCGCCGCACTGATGCCACAGCCACCCCCCCATCTCCCACTCCAATTCCAACTCACAGCTAACCAAGAGTTGACAATTTTGAAAAAGAAAAAAAAAAAAAGAAAAATCAAGCACAATTCCCATCCCCCGACCACCACGCGTCACGGCATCTTCAAACGCGCATTGGCAACCGTGAAAAAACACGCCGTGCAACAAGATACCAGATACCAGGTACGAGATACGAGATACGCGATACGCCGTATCGATTTGTAACAATTTTCAGTGATAACAGATAAAAAAGCAAAGTGCTTGACTTTCAGGCTTCACAGCTCTCTCTCTCTCTCGCCCAAGCAGTTTTGACAATGAAAATATGAAAATCGATGTCGATGTCGCTGACGATGTCTTTGACGATGTCAGGTGAACCCAAGCTGAAGATGCGCCCAGCTACTTTCTCTCTCTTTCTCATTCTCATTCTCCTTCTCCCTTTCCGCCGTAGTCTTTTGGTCATGCCGCCGTGGAATGTTGACAGGCGTGTTTGCTTATCGCGATCACAGCGAATACAATTGACGTTGGCAACAAGGATGCGGATTGAGATGTGAAAGGTTGTTCAGTGTTTGCTGTTTTTGTTTGACAAATCCCTAATTAAAACAGATACCACATATCTTTGGCTCTTCATCAGTCACATATTTGGCTGAAAACTTTGAATTTTCACTCCCGCCGATGATCTGCTCATAACTCCCCCACTTGAGTTGCCAATGGTCATAGCTCTGGCACCACTTGACTTTGTTTGCATTACCATTCAGTTCGGGGTCGTCGTTGATGTCGATGTTGCTGTCGATGTCGCTGTCTATGTTGTCTCTGTCTCTGTCCCCGAGGGACAAGAGCAACGTTTGCTGTTTGTCAATGTTTTTTGTGCTTTTCGAAATCTATTTACTCATTTCCATGGTGCTTCGACTTTAAATTGCATTAATTTCATTTATTTTAATCAACAAATGTGTTGCTAAAAAAAATAAGTGAAATTTAAAGCAAGCATTTTTTTAATCATTGCAAACTTTATTTATACATTCACATACAGTTTAAAAAAATATTTATTTTTCACAAATGACTATGAAGTTTACACAAAATAATGAGTGCAGTTACTGTCAGTGGTATTCTACTTAAGGAAATTAAAGATAAACAATGTAAAGAACACAATATTATCTATTTTTATATAAGAAAGTTCACTGCTAATTTAAAAAAAAATTAATAATAATCATTTAAAAGAAAATAATATAGTATAGAAAATAGTATTTATTTTTAATATGAAATAGGATAATAATAATTTGATAAAATGTATCAAGAAACTTCCTCATTATTTAATTATCTTGAAAATTTCCAAACCACATGATATTTACATCAATATAATAAGTAAGACAATGCCATAAAATCGTTGAAGACTGTCTCCTTTTGCGTTAGGTTTAAAAATAGGGATCGATATGCTACTTATTTAAAAAGATAACACAGATAATTATGCCGAAATCAAAATAATGTATGCGATAGCTGCACAGATCAAAAAATTGGGTCTGACATTCTGTATATCAAAATTATAAATTACTGCTAGCTAGTTGCTCACATTTATTATTTAAATGCAAATTAAATATTATATTTTTAAAGATAAACACGAACAATTTTGAAATTTATGTCAAATAACTTTACAAAATACTCTCTGCTCTTATTTACCTTGAAATTTCTATACTTCAGCTAATAATTAGCAGCAAAATAATTTGTTCACCTATATAGCACATGAAATTAACCCATTTACATACATGTAATGCAAACTACACAATTTAAACATATGTGCAGGGCATAAATATATGTATATAGTATATCTAATTAAGATAGAACTCTGAACTCTGAAAGAGGATGGCCAACACAATTTTCGCATTTTCATTTATGGCTAAAAGCATCGCATTTAGTGCCGCACTACAAAAGGAGGAACAAGTTTGCAGCCAACAACAGCAACGAAAGCTAATGAGGATATGCGGGACAGGAGCAGGAGCAGCAGCAGGAGCTCCTCACACTCAGTGACCAACGGACGTGGGCCACCCACTCAACAGTAGTTTGAAGCGACCGCATAATTAAATTAATTGCATGAAATGTGGAAACGGATGACAGGTGCGGAAGGTGGGACAACGACGTCGACGACGACGACGTCGCGTATCAAAATGTGGAAAACAGCCGCAATGCAAATATTGGTCAGCGTGGTGAAATTCAAACGGGATGACCAGACGCAGTCCTGGACTAGGGCTGCCAACTGCTGTGGACTTAGCAAACAGAGCAGACAGCCGCAAAAAGTCAAACAAAAATTCTGAAATCGAAAAATATGCATTCATATATAGGGGGGAAACGTTTGAAATCAAAAGAAATTGTGATAAGAATCTATGAATAAACAATTTCATTGAATCACTTTGAAAAACTGAACTGAAGAGCGCTTATGCTTATCTTTATCTACGAGTATTATCTATTATCTCTATCTCTCGGAGTCACCTCAATCACGCTAATGACAGCAACGTTCTCTCTCTCTCTCTCACTCTCTGTCGCTCTGTTTCACTCTCTCGATGTGACGATAAGTTAGCAGGCGGCGTTCAAACTTAAGGCGACTGCGATTTGATTAATATTGACTTAGGTTCGATTCTATTTGCTCAGCTATTGTGTTCAGCTGTTGTTGCGTGAGTTTTTTTTGATTAATTTGAGGCGATAAAGCTTAATTGGATTTCGCTTAGATAATGGCAAGTCACGGCTATATTCATTCTCATAGACTCTCCTTCCCCCTCTCTCAAGTACTTCAAGTCTCAACTGAACTGAACTCAACACAATTCAGTGCAAACAACACGACAACTTCCATTTGATTGTCGAACGGATTGTTTATTACTCAAAATCGCAGCTAATCAATAAAGACAAGCAAATAGTTAAAGGGTAGAAAACAGACAAAGACTGTCACACATTATTTAAGTAGCTGAAAACAATATGCAACCAATTGCACTTACTACTCATTTGCACTCATGAGTTAAACGAGTGATAAGTGCCCTCAGTTTGTTTATTCCGGTTGCTTTGCGAAAGTACACATATTAAATGACAAATAGCAAAAAGGGAAATGGAAAACTCAATAATGAAATATTATAAAGATTTACAAATATAACTAATATATTGAAAATATTTATGTATGTATATCGATTGGAATTTTCACAATAGAACTCTGAGACAAATACTTAAACCAGCTACAACTATGTGTAGTATAACCACTTACTAAATTAAATATGAAAAAAGAAATATATAATATATATACTTGATGTAGTCACTATTTAGGAATAGGAACTTAAATAGTGACTATAGATTTTAAAGTAGGAATTTTTAAGGCAGAAGAATATGTGAAAAGACAGAAATTTCCTGAACTAAATAAATAAATGAAATTTGTATAAAGTAGCCTAAAAAAAAAGAGCATGTGCATCATGTAAGCTCACATAACAAATTCTAAATAAAGTGAAATTACACAAAATATATCAAATGAAACTTAAAGAAAATACATAATACTTAGAAATAATAAACGATTTATTAATAAAGTAAATACTGAAAAGGATTACAATTAATATTAGGAGCTAATATGTTTGAAATGAAAGTATTCTATTATTAATTAGTACACAAGTAGTATCACAAGTAAGAAAACTACAGTTGAGTATGATCTATTATGAGATACCCGGTAGCCATTTCGAGTAAGAGCAAAAGGCTATATTTGGTATATTAATATAGTACTACATTGAAAATATACCATATAGTAGAGTACTAAACATACCAGTCAAAGCAGTTAAGAAGCTATTGAAGGGAGACGGCGTTTTTTGTCATAAAAAGTATTTCTTAAATAACTTATAGTATACAATTTTCATCTGATCGCATCCACATTTTAAGGAATCATTAATACTGTAGGTTATTCAATAATACCTACAGTATTTATGATTCCTCATTTCCAAAACTTGAAACAGAAAGTCTTTTTTTTTTGTTGGTATACGCAAATAACTAAATTTCTAATCAAATAATAATATTAATAACTGTCCTCTCATTCTGGAAGTCAGTTAAAATAAACTTGAATGCATTATCGTTAACTTTACATACAACACAATTTGTCATTTAAAATATATTACTAATATTCTAGTAAGAACTCAATCTCTTATTAATTAATCCCCCAATTCTGAAATAAATCAGTTTCTCCTACAAGCCCCACATAAAGCGCACACTAATCGTGTGAATTCCCTCACGCAATTAAATGTAGTGTCATATCTGAGAGCGAGCAGGAACTGGACTGCAATCTTAAGTCATTTACTTCAACTAAGATGTCCACTTAACTGAAATAAATGTGTGCTTATGCTGGAATTCAAACGTCTACTTATGCTCATATTTGTGATGGAGAGTGAGTGGAGTGGAGGAAGGCGAAGTCGCATATCTGAAGCACATGCCTTAGACACAATGTTGGGTGGGGGTTGTCCTCAATCCTCCTAAAAGGCAATAAAGTTTATCATGCAATTAAGAACGAATTACGCTGCTAATAGAATAATTAATGCAATTTCCCACAACATTAGGCAGAGCGATGGCCTCGCCCCAAGGACCAAGACCAGGACCTGAAGCTGAGGCACAAAGCATCGAGCATAGAACATAGAGCACAGGGCGCAGGGCGTCGAGCCCAGTGCGAAATCAAGATGTGAGCTCCTCACTTGGAGTCGGGGATGAGGGATGAGAGCGGGGGTGGGTGATGACAACGTCCACAGTGACAACTCAACTGTCGACGTGGAACGACGCTATGTTTTCGTACAGCACAAACCCCAATAATAAGCCATTTCAAATGGGTTTATACGAGTGTGTGCGGGAGTGTGTGTGTGTGTGTGGCAGGAAGACGGGTTGCTTACGACTATGACACTCCCCTATCCGCATTCTCTTTGCTATTTTTATTTCTGCATCAAACCGCAAACATCGCGTCTGTCTATGTCTCTGCCAAAGAGCGACACCAACCCAACTCCCAGCTACTTCTCTCTGGCTGCCTGGGCTGGGGCTGGCAAAGTGTTTGCGGCTGTGCCGCACTAATGAAAATGTCAAGTAAATTCCTGCTTTCGGACGGAAACTGCTGCTGCGATATCGACTTAACTATCTGCTTGCTACTTTTGCTTTTGCCAACCGCCTTTTAAGTGCTGTAGAGTAGAGCTGACTGAGAATGCATTTCGTGCCGGCTTCAAGTAAGTTTCCGTTTCATGTCGTCGCCCATAGTTTGGGTTTTTTGCCGACAGTTGTTGATGTTTTACTCGCTCCCATCCATCCGCCTCCGCTGCTGTCAGCCAGTGTTACACACACACACACTCACCCACACACAGTTGTAGACAGCCAGTCAGCTATCATTATGAGGAGACGAACACTTTTTCATTCATACGTGCACATTACGTATACGCAGCATAGTGCAGCTGCCAAGCAATTATTTGGTATCTAATTTACTTTTTTTTGTGCTTTCTCGCGCATCTTTTTCTTAGCTTCCCTAACGATTTTTGATTTTTTCGCCACTCTTTTTTGTGCAGCTTTGCTTCAATTTATCTATGTGGAAATTGCTTGTCAAGCGGAAAGTAGTTGTCAAGATTGCTAAGTCCTTATTTCTTTCCACTTCTGCTGCTGCTGTTGCCAGCTAATAGCTTCTGCTTTCAGGTGTGTCTGCACTACAGATGTGAGAGTAGATGTTCCTATTCCTTAGCCGCCGACTTGGGTAAAACCCAAAATGTTTCCGTTGCTTTTCAGCATTCGTAAGTTTTGTTGGGTTTCATTTTTGTTGTTGTTGCTGTTCCTTTTGCTTTTGCTGTTGGTGTTGCGGTGGTGATGGCACATGTTCTCCAGGTAATGTGCAAATTTAGTTTTACATTTTATATTTGTTGGCAAAATCTGTTGGTCCTTGCGTCGAATGATAAACACAGTGGAAAGTAAGTAACTAAATCAACATACATAAATGGCAAATAAACATTTGCGCAGTTATTTATTAACTGAGATTGTAGAAGAGTGAAAAAAGCAAATCTTTGTTATGCCCAATAGTTTAAGCGTCACACAATTTGAATTGCAAAACTGAAGTCCGCAATTTTTCGATGTTATTTTCATTTCAATTTGAAAGCAATTGGGTTCCACTGTAAGCAGCTTTCAGACGTCTCTCATTTTTAATGCAAATACTCAATGACTGCCACTTTACAGAGAAAACTACAACTACAACTACAAGCTGGAAGAAAATATATACACAGCGTTACCTCAAGACTTATTTTGCGGTTTTAATTTGTGTGCTTACCCAACTTCGTTTACATATCGATATATCGTCTCTGTATGCGTATGGAGAGCGAAGTGAATTCCAAGAAAGCAAAATATATGCTCGCTGCTCGCTAATTAATGCCGCAGCCTAAAAGTATGCAACACAAAAGAAGTCATTCGCTGGGGGCAAACTAAAAGCCGTAATCATATAACCATATAACCATAACCCTTTCAAAGGCAGCTCTTCTAAATGATGGGACTTCTTAGCGCTGCTGTCAACGTCAACTCTTTTGATTTGCGACTTATATTTGCACCAACAACTTTAAGAAGAGTAAGAAGAGGGAAGGCGCTCCTTTACGCTATTCCTATATAATTACGCATAAATCCTTTTTACACGCCAAGCATATTTTCTGCTACTTTATGCTTTTGTGCCACAGAGCATTTTATGAAAATTTGATTAATCTTATCAAGATACTGGCGCTGCCATCATACGCACCCAAACACACACACACACATACATATAACGAAAGGGTTGCGCGAGCAACATCATCATCATCAGCTCAGCGTCGCCGCCTTGTCAGCAGCGACGTCAAAGTTATACTAAACAATAAGAAAGCATTACTGTTTATACAACGAACTGACGATACACTTTGTAATAAATAAAACGAGCTACACTTAACCCTTTTAGAATTTCCCATAGACCCTTTTTGTGTGCTAGAGTATGGAAAACGAATTATCAACAATTTTTGCCTTCTTTATTGGCTCTAAGGCTCTCTCTGAGTCTGACTCTTGAGCATTCTCGCTTAGATGGCAAGCTGGCAGCTGACGTTGCCTTTGTTCTAATTGAGTTACAAACAGTTTGAAGTGCTCGCTTCTCCATTGTGGAATTTTATTAAAAGCCAAATGTCTTGAGTAAGCTCAAGGCTGGACTTGAACTCTTTGCGCTCTGGGCGTGGCCGCAACCAAAGCAGCCCTTTTTCAAACCGAACCGAACCGAGCTGAACAGCAGCACTCAAGTCCTTAAAAAATGAGCTTACGTCAATTACGAAACTATCGATTTGCTGAAACTAACATATTCATTGGGTGATTCAAAAGTCTTACCCCCAAGACAAGAGTCGACTGGTCAAATTTAAGCCTGATAAGGAAATACTACACGCGAAGAAGAAGAAGAAAATACTCCCAAAAAGGAAACAAGAAGTCGCTGTGCTTGACCAATTGATAAAATTGCGTATTAGTGTATGTATTTTTTATTCGTTCAGCTGCAACTTACCCGAGTATTTTGTACTTATTTATGCTTCTGCTGCTTGTGCTCTTCCCTTGTCTGAGCAAAAGCGGCATCCTTTCAACGTAAGCCGCTTGTATCAATAAAAATTCGATTATATATACACTACACAAGCTCTGTGTGATGCTGGTAAGTTGCCTTTTTTTATAAATATTATAGAGATGATTTATCATTGTGGTGACTTTATCTCTGTCTCTGTGCTACACATGCAAGTGTAGCTACTCGGTTATATTACGCATACGCCTAGTTAAGCTTAGGACCCTTTTGACAACATCAGCTTAAGTGTGTGTGTATGTGGGGGAGTGTGTGCGACAAGCAGGCTTTTCATATTTTCATAAATATTTTAAGCATGTGCTTTGACCGATTGAATGAAAAAACGAATGGCAAAAATCTGCGAAATTCAGCGTTGCGTTGTCCCTCTGCAATCGCTTTTGCTCAAGTAGCTTATCAAACTTACGTCTACACAGCAACAGGAACAACAACAACAGGAACAGCAATGAGCTGCTCTTCTGTGTCCAGTCGCTGGACACCAGCAGCTGCAGCATCCTTATCCCCATCTAAGCATATCAAGTATCAACTGCCAACTGCCAAACAAGTCAGCAAATTGGCAACCTTTTGTGCTCTCCCGTCTTGGTTTCAAGATGACTTTGTATATTCCGTTGTCCAGCTTAGTATTGGAACACTCGAAGCAACATTTGAAGCATTTACTACATTCGTTTATATATTCCATAAACGTAATCGACTTGATATGTCCTTCCCCCTATCACTCTTACTTCCCCCTCAGTCTGTTGAAAACTTTTCTCTTTCGGTTTTTATGAGGACAATGACACAGCTTCCATGTTCCATGTCCTGTGCGGATGCTGTGATGCCAAAAATTAAGCACACCGCCTTGGTGATTCCTTCTCTCTCATAAAGCCAAAAGTCCTAATTGGTTATGTAATTGTTGGTATTAAGTGATTTCTTGTTTATTTCACGCCTGCTTGGGTCCCAATTGAAATTAGTTTAGTGCATAGATCACGGTGAATTCATTTGAAAGCAAATTATTACAATTGTTGCTGCGACAGACGGAATTAAAAGTGAATGGATTGCCAGCAGAATTTCTCAATGGCTTGAAGAAGTTCTGAAAATATTTGCAAATAAATTAAGAATATTATCTTATAGTAGACTTTTGAATTAAAGTGCAAAGTTGTTTTATTTTCATTAGTGAAAGATATATGTAAATATATTAGATATAAAGAAATAAATATATTCTCTTTACTTAAATTCAATCGTTTTGAATAAATGTATATTGTTGGCATCCTTCCTTGAATTATTCCCTTTCTTCAAATATGTAGCATACTTTTCAGGGCTTTATAAAGGAGCTACAACAAAAGACGCTGTATTCGTATATTTAATCTCCGAAAGATATCGATACCATATATTTCTAAGCCAAATACGCTTAAATAATTTCGTTAAAAAAATGTTTATCAATTGCGTCGAAGAGCAAACAAAATGCTAATTAAAAATGTAAGCTCTTCCACAGTATTTTTTCTCTGTGCAAATTGGTAAACACCGTGGAAATAAATATAAAAGTTTATACATCAAAGAAAACTTGCAGAGAAATTAAAAGGCAGATTAAAATGAGCAAGAACCGAAGAAAAAATCAAGGTATTTGTCAAAGAAAAAGTTCATAATTAAACAAACACAAAACGGAATATTCAATAACTGTCCACGTTGTAATTCCAAAGAAAAAAGAAATGAGCGGACGAACCTCAACTTGGACAGAGCATTATAAATAGGAAGCGGAACAACGATAATCGCGTCTTTTACATTACAATTTTTTTTTGTGTATAATGAAGCAAATCGTTGCACAAAGCATTTTTTTCTTCAAAAAGAAAAAAAACGAAAATAAATAAAGAAAATTCAGGGAAGCCGCAGTTGGGCAAAAGCCGCCCATTAAAAGTTCGAATTAATAGACAGCGGCACATTCTAATCCAATAAGCCCACTTGGGAGCGAGCGTGGGCATCTTGCCCCCGCACTGCCCGGAAATCTCAGTTCCGTGGCATAACTTAATATCCTGCTACCCCTTTTAATGCAGCTCGTCGAATCCCCAAAGCAGACGTCGTAGCAAAAAGAAGCGCATCGCTGGGCACGGACATCGAGAGCGCGCATAAAATCTTTGGCCAAAAACCAAGACGAAAAAACAATAATTATCCTTGTGTTGTTGACTCGCAGCGTAAAAATAATAAAATGTCCACGACAATAAGGACAAAACGTGGAGAGCCGGAGAGGCGGAGAGCCGTGGCGCACTTAATTAGAAAACGTTTAATGCCTTCAGCGATTTCGGCACAAAAACATGGAGGAGCTCTCTCAACCGGAAGGATAGCACCAAACCAAACCGAAGCCATTGAATTCATTTGCCACTTTTTGCCGTGACGGGACAACCATCGACGTTAAGTCCCTGCCACAGTTGGCGTCTCAAGTCCGCGACGGCTTCGTCCTACAACAAAATCAGAAGGAACTTTATATATGCTTTTATACTTTCGCATTTTGGCTGGTCTTGGCTCTAAGTCAAGCTCTCCTAGAAATTGCACAGCAACTTACAACTTGTAATTTTCCAACTAATTTAATTTGAGAGCTCAATAGTTGATTTATTCAACTCAGCAATAATAATTTATTTGTAAGCGCTGTTAATATCAGTGTTCGGCTAGGCAAAAAGTCGAAAGACTTTTAATTTGTTAATTTGAAAGTAAGTTTATGTTATGTTTTCCTATAAATAGTTGAAAATAATTAAAGTTCTTGCGACTTTTCTAATAAGATTACTTACATCTATAGCAAACAGCTTTTTCTACAGTTCTATTGTGTCGAGTAAATGCGTATCAGCGACCTTCTGTCTGCAGCTGCTGATCTCCTCTTGTCTTTCTTTGACTCTTTGGTTGGTCTTAGATTTTGCTCAGCTAATATCTAAGTATCTATTTAAATAGAATACTCCAGTCGAGTGAGCTTAAATTATATCTGTTCAATATATTGTAAATGTTAAATTTGATGTCTCACTATCGACTTGAGTGCACAGAATATGAAGAACTTGTCAGGGGTTTGGGTAATGCGCAATGACACTCCCCAGATGATATCGAAATCACAACAGAACAAGCGTGTCAAACCGCAAAAAATGCGCCGCATGAATATATTAAATTACAAAAGGCAAGCCAGGGGGATGGGAACATAGAAGACATGCCGGAAACGTCGCAATCCCGGGCAGATCTGCAAGTCCTTGGGCGCAAAGATGGAAGGACGAGGATGTGGATGTGGATGTGCGTTAAGAGGCAACAATGCGACGAAGCGCAAGAAAAATTAAAAGGGTCACTTTACAGGGACTTAAATGCTTTTTAAACAGCAAAAAAACAGCAGCAGCAGCAACAACAACAACAACAACAAGAACAGCGCACATCCGAGGCAAAAAATGAGATGAAAAGTAAAGAAAATAAATTCATATTTGAGGCCATTTACTCTGTGGTTGGGGGTGGCAAGAGCAAAAGTTGGGGGAGGGTTAGACAACGACTGCTACTGTGTTTGCGCATGATAAAAAGCTCACCGATTCGACTGTCTTTGGGTCCTTCTACTCCTGCTTCTGAGGCTTCTCAGGATTCTTCGACTCCTGCTGCTGGTGTGGGCAACATGGACACCACTAGCTCTCGACGCTGTTTACAAACATAATCGCTGAAAAATTAAGTTTTTGAAATTGCTTTTTAAATTAGCTGCTTATGCAGATATGAAATATGGACACAGACTTTGCCACATAACTCAACACTGTCATGAATATATATTTTTTGTGAGCTAGAGTTTGTGTCCAGCTCAATTGCATAACTAATTCATTTAGGGAACGATAAGGAAGATTTAAGGAAAACTAATTATAAGGATAGTAAACAATAAGGAGAACTAATTCGTTAAGGAAAATATGGAGATAATAATTTAATAGCACACTACAGATTGTCAAAGCTTAAATAAATCTTATGTATTATCCAGAGTATTATTCAAACTAGAGTCATATCTAAACTCTAGACACTGAGAGCCTAAAGATGTTTTCTAAAAATAATTATAGATTTAATATTATAGATTTATAATTTATAATTTAGTCTAATATTATTGATTTATAAATTATGTATTATTTTTATAACAAAACAAAGAGAATAAATTAACAATACTCTCGCAAAATTAATTATAAACTTACAGAACAATTCTTCTTACAGTTCAGTTACAGAACATTAGCTTAAATCAACGTATCATTATTGTAAAGTTTTCTTTAAAGAAAACACTCATACTAACAACTTTAAATTCAGCTATAAATGTGATAATTAAATATGTACACAAGAAAATATGAAATATAATACTGAAATTTCATCCGAAAAGAAAACAAGATATTTACAATGGGAAACAATCCAAAAAACGTGCGATATACCAGGGATGAGTTGATGTTTGTTGCAGGAAAGGTCAACCCTCTGGATGGATTAAGCTGTGAGCTTAGAATGCTTAAGTGGGCATGGACAAGAATACTTACAGCGGCTGGCGACCAAACAATCAGAATAAAAATGCCTAAGCCCTATCCCAAGGAGTGAAAGGGGCGAGATGATTTCACAGAGTTTCGGAAATACGTGTAATGGAGAATGGCAATCAAAATGATCCGGAGTCGGTTCATGCGCTATGGAGACGCCCAGAGCACGTCTCTAATTGAGCGGAATACGAATGCCGAGTGCTCGCGTAAAAAATAAGAATTAAAATCGAAAAAGAACGGAATAGAACAGAAGAGAAAAAAAACTAGGGAAAATAAAGGGAAAAACGAGAGAATAAATACAACCACAATGGACAAAAGGTTCAAGCGGTTTGTTTTGCGCTCCTAAGCTTATTTTTCCGAGCGGCTTTCGGCAAGTGCCGCCATAAGAAGCGTAAAAATGCTGCGAAAAAGAAATCAGAAATGAAAAGCATTGGAATTAAAAACGGTCATGAATGGAATGAGAAGTGGGAGGTGGAGGAGGGAGAAACGGGGATGGAGGATGGAGGATAGCTAAACAAAACAAATGGAAAGCCAGCGACCCGCAGCGGCCACATT
The DNA here is from genome assembly GCF_023558435.1 of Drosophila sulfurigaster albostrigata. Taxonomy (NCBI): domain Eukaryota; kingdom Metazoa; phylum Arthropoda; class Insecta; order Diptera; family Drosophilidae; genus Drosophila; species Drosophila sulfurigaster. Next base: position 25,687,093 of record NC_084883.1, on the reverse strand, counting down.
ACGAGCACAATTTCCAATGCCATGGCATAATCCTTTTTGAACTTCTCGTCCTCGCTTGGCTCATTATGCACGCCCAATGCCACATTTTAATGGCCCAAATCCCGAGCTAACGTCGCCGGGTATTGTGTCGAATAAAACTACACGGCTTTTTTGATTAATTATGTGCCGAATATGAATAGTCCCGCAGTCAAGTAGAGACCGAGTCGAGTCGAGTCGAGAGTAATCGCTGCATTGTCTGTTTTGACATTTGCTATAGCTCACTCCAATTCCCGGTATTTTCTTCCTACTCCATCTTTCTCTGTCTCTACCACCTTGGAGGTTTGGGTGATTAGGTCGGACGCACCTTGTCTGCCCCCTTGTCCGACCATCAGCTTCATGCTAAATTTATCAAATGCGTAATGAGCGCACGTGAGTTGCATGCCACATGCTACATGGCCACACAGCTTATACTCATTTCATTTTTTTTTCTCACTATTTTTGGAGCAGACTCGACTCGAGTCGGCTGTTAATTACAACTTAAATTGACAGCAAAATTGGCCGGCAAAATTGTGGGTTTTTCATGCGGTCGGCATATTAAGCGTCGCTCTAATTCGACTATGTCCCAAATGCTGCCAGAGCGCGCATAGACAAATGAAGACTTAAGACCTACTTAAGGTAGGCAAAGCAGCCAAGCAAAAACAGGCATTAAGGCTCTACAAAAAACATTCACGCACTGAAAATCAACGCAATCAAATTAGCTAAGAAAAAACCAAACAAACAAAAAAAAAACAAGAGATGGGGCAGGAATTATTACAGGGAGTTGGGGCAGGATAGCATTTAACCCTAATTTGACACAGGAAGTCACAAATAAATACATGTGTGGTTATCAAGGGTTATACAAAAACATATATATACAAAAAAAAGAGAGTACTCCGTAGCGTATGCTAAATGCCATTATGTGAACAATATCAATAAACGAACGGGGTGACAGGAGGCGTCAGATGGAGATGGAGATGGAGGAGGGTGCAAAACGGAAATCACAACAAAGTGCTGACATGTGCCGCGGCTGGTGGGCGGTCTCACACATGTGCCTGCCACACACGCACACATGTGTGTTTGCATGTGTGGGTGAGTGGCGTGTTGGGTGTCAAGTTCCTTTTCACGCGCAAATTGAGTGCTTAAGCGGTTTAGTTGGCACGTCTGTTTGAGCACAGAGCACGCCAGGACGAAGGGGTTAAGCGGGAGTAAACGTGAGCAGGCGCGAGTGTGCGAAAGAGAGAGAGAGAGAGTGAGAGAGAACGCAAGCTGTGTGCAAATTGAGGCGGCAGTAAGCTGGAAGCATTCGTCTTGGCATTACTTAAGACTGCTCCACACAATTCCCACATTGCTCAAGTCTCTCAAAACAATCTCCACACATTCCTCTTCCTCTTCCTCATCCTCTCAGCGAGCGATAAGCACTGGGTTTTCCTTATGCCACGCCCCACCATTTATCGTGCGGTTTGCAAAATTTATTTTTTAAGACTTCACTTGATTTGCAAAATATTATTTATTGTCAACGCTTGCAAAAGTTGCTGCGCTGCTGCTGCTGCTGCACCCCTCTCTTACCCTCCCTCGGTCATGTGTGTGGCAGCGATAAGACCGTCGGGGGGAAGCTGGCGTCATTTGCATACGGCAACAAAAGGAAATAAAATCGCAACCAAATGGCAATATGAATCTTGAGCAGCGCTTGTGGGTCGCGTGCCACCAGCATAATTTGCAGTCGTTTTTTTTTCGTAGCATACTTTCGAGCTGTGCGCAAAATGAGCCCCAGCCCCAGCCACAGAAGCTACGAGAGAGATAAAGACGCAGCGGAGCAACATCGAAATGCGGTCTCATTTGTTGTTATTTATGCTGAGCCTTGCTCACTGGCCTGGCATTGAAATCCCCCCCGTTACAAGTACACCACACACACACACACACACCCACACACATTTGCTTCTTTGCATACTGCAATTACCTCTGTCTCTCACACAGCTGTGCACAATGGAAAAAGGAAACGCGACAGTAGTCGACAGTCCTTGTGGCTGCCTTCTGCAAATAAAAAAGTTGTACAAAAACCAAAAGCAAAATACTCTGAGAAACACACACAACATACGCGCGTACGCGTAATAATAATAAACATGCTGGTTTGTAGTACTATGCACACACACACACTTATATAGTACACACATTTTATTGCCGCTCAATTGATACAAGAAATTATGCTTTTGATTTTTATTGCCGTGGCAAACATATGATGTTCTTCTTTGCACACACATGGCCAATTACAGGGCGGCTTTTGCATGTTGCGGGATTATTTGAAAGTGTTTCTTTCTCCAACTCCCATTTAAATTCCCAATGTAATAGATGCTTTTTTCCATTTTGCAGACGTCTTTTTTTAACTAATCCAGGGTATATTACAATCGTGCACTCGCTGATTAATTTCAATTCAATTGAAGCTACGCGACACAGCTGACAGCTATGATGGTCTTATCGTTTACGATCTCAAGCTGAATCTGAGTTTAGTTCTCGATCTGAGTTTAAGCTATCAAGCATTTGTCAGCGTCTGACACCAGATATCAGTTGTGTTGAGTTCGGGTTCGGGTTGATTGACAAACCGCAAACACTGTGTGTGCAACGTGTGTGTAAGCGCGGTCTATTGATTTTGAGTGATAATATTTGCGAATCCACCACAAATTGGATATCAAGAGAACAGCGGCAAGGTTGCACTAACTAGTTCCATTATTTCCGTAACGATAAATGATACTCGGTGCTTTCCAATTCGATTGATACGCGTCTAACTATAACGAAACTTGGATGCTCTCTTCGAAGAATTCTAAATGCTGAGAGTTTCACCTTGATTCGCCTGGAGAACAGAAACTGTATTTGTGTGTGCTTATTATTACACTTTTGAATTTGTGTACGCTGATCCAAGTGCAAGCACCGCCAGGCAAATCTAATAAAGAATTACTATATAGTGATCGTAGAGAGACGAGAACAAAACGGCAGCTGAAAAGACGGTTTGGAATTGATGTCAGTGACACAGTCACATATCGTAGCAGAAAAACACACACAAAACACACAGCTCTCGGAGACCCACGACAAGCTTTGCTTCACGATCCACAATCAACGATCTACGCTGAATTGGAATTTAGCGTGTTGAGCATTTCCAATGCCTTCCAATTCCCCAGCTCAAAACTCATTCATCTTAGAGCACCATAAACGCAGAGCTTAGTTCACTTAGTTTAGTCTGAGCACGGTTACGGTTACGGCAACGGTTATGATTACGGGCTACGGTTACGGTGATACGATTACGGGACTTCTCATATCATCCGAGTGATGACAAATCAGCGAATGTTTTTTTCTCGGAACCACAACAAACAATTTACCAAAGCATAAACGAATTAACATTAATAGCATTTAATCTGAAAGTCTCAATAACTGAATGATTCTAATATGACCAAAAGTGATAAGTTTATACTATAATAAAATGCAATATTAAAATATAACGATAACCAAAGTAAATATTATACGATGTGTGCTTATAGAACTGTGAAAATTCTTATCTTAATATGTGTATTATAATTCTCAGCACAACATAATAATCAAGATAAAGTTCATGTGATAAGCAGCGCATAAATTTAAATATGCTAAGTGAATTGTGGCGACGGTGACACTCACACACACACTCACACTCACACACACATAGTTTCATATTATATATGTACTCAAGTAGCTAGTTGTATTTGTATTTACATTAAATAATAGACCACGTTGAGCACACCTACACACACAAGCCTCGAAAATCAAAATAATAACGAATGAAAGAATAAAGAAAGAGAGCAAGAAAAGCTACGCTCTCTTGAATCTGATCTTTATATACGCTTATATAGCTGAATTACAACATACAAATAGAGCGCATTTTGTATAAATTATTAAGCTTTTAATGTAGGCTTAGTTAAAGATAATAGGATTTTTAAAATATTTCAAAAATATTGCTACAAATTGTTACATTTTAGTTATCATCAAAGCTGAAGCTATAAAATATAATAAAAACGATATGAATTTCCGTATCAAATAAAAATATAGTTATCACATTATGATAAACAGGTGTGCTACAATTTACAGGACTTAGAATACAAATAAAGTGAGACTCCGTAGATACAAAGATTTAGGAAATTAGATTAAATTGCGAGAAACATAAAACCATTCATGCTTATTCATATGTGAGTAATAACACGTCTAATTGTCAAAAACTATAAATAGCAAAAGTGGAAAATAAATAAAAACAATGATAGTGCAAGAATGAGTATTATAACTTCCCCCACGAAGAAATATAGTTACATATGTAGTTGTGTCTAAATCTGCGATAAGCGGAGAGATTTGTCTAAGTCTTTTGATAGTGTGTGCGTGTGTATAATCCATGATTATAGACATTTTATGTAAATGTCTGCCATTTTTATACCCAGTCTCTTTTAGGCTAAAAAGGTATTCTAAGATGGTGGCTATCAAAAATTAAAGTTATAGACTAAAGAAATGACAGCTTTCATCTTACATTATTAGAACTTTGGAACTATTCATGACAGAGCTATCAAACTTTATAATAATAATCCTAAAGTTTAAAGAGATTTAAGTTTCTCCCGCCAAAAATTGAATATGAATTGATTTATAAATTGTGGCATATCAACAGGAAAAGACATTTTAGGTCTCAGGAACTATTCATGATAGAAGTACATAACGTGATAATAATAATCCTATAAGTCAATCCCCCGCTAAAATGCAATTAGAATTGATTTGATTGATCATATAAATTAAAAATATATTAATCCAGGTATCTTATGGTTCATCACTGTCAGTTGCAGCAGATGCAGATAAGTGTGAGAGTGTGCAAGTGTCTGCCTGTTATCATCGAGTGCCGTTATCTTGGTGAATTTTATAATTTTATTGTGTGCAAACAAAGTGTAAATCTTGCGGTAATTAACGGAAGCAATGCATGATAAAGATTGCAATTTGTTGAAGGGAAAATATTTAACGCTCTCTTGTGTCTCAAAATTTGAAGATTAACCAAAGACGCTTCGCCATTTGCGAGATCTTGTCAGACAGATAGACAGATACGGACACCAACATCAACATCAACAATAACAGGCAATCCGCCAGGCTGCCAGCGAAGTCAACAAGTGTGCTCAAACTTTGCTATTTTCTTTTTTTTTTCTTGTGGATAAGCGTGGGCGGAGGCTAGACTAAGGCGATCAGCTGTCAGGCAACTCGATAAGCGTCTGCTGCTGCCCTCTGCTCGGAAATACTAGATAGCAGACACAGTGTATGCGTGTGTGTGTCTGTGTGTCTGTGTGTAGATTCCATATTCAGTTAAGATTCAGTTAAGATCGCTCGTAATTTGGGCACATCATGCCACTCGATCCGCACATGGTGACGCGTGCGGTTGTTCTACAGCATCAGCAAAAGCAACAGCAACAGCTACATCAAGATCAGCCTGATCGCGTCTAAGGCAACCGCACTCCCGCCTCAGCTAATTGCTCGTGAAATATTTGAGAAAATTAAAAGCAAGCAACAACAAGAACAACAAAACAGTCAAGCAAAAGAGAAGAATACAAAAAGCAAAGCAAAGCTCAATTGCTTAAGCTTTGGCGCTGAGATCTGTGTTTGTCTGTTTAGCCGGAAGAGCCCAATGTGAACGCAGCGACAGACAGAGTCCGACAGACAAACAAAATTTCCCCCAAACTCCCCTCAAAGCAACCGAGAACAAGCAACAATGGTGCAGAGCGAGGAGCATGCAAATGCCAGGCGAAGTGCCGAGCTAGAAGCTCAGGCCCTGGCACAGACACAGACACAAACGCAGACGCAGGACGTCGAGGCGGCGTTGCCACAAGCGCCGACGACGCCGCAGCTTGAGGATGATGACGACGATCGACACGTGGAGGCCGATGCCAAATTGCTGGACAATGGCAACGCACATGGCGGCGGCGGCAACAATGCAACGTCCGGCCCAGCGGACAAGAGCGAACAGGCCAGGGTCAAGGCCAAGCTAAAGCGGGAAAAATCGGAACAGGATCGCCTCATGACGGATGAAATTAACAAATTGCTGGATGAGATGCCACTGGAACAGAATGTGACCTGCGGTTTTTGGCTGTTTCGTGGTGCCTTCTTTCAACGGTAAGCTTCAGGAATATGTAATCTCTTCTTCTGTGTTCTCTAAATCCTTTTGCTCTTATAGTTTTGCCAATCAGACAGCCTATGTGCTGCTCTATGGCATTGTGGGCTGCATCTTCTCCATGACATACGCCTACTTCAATGGCACCATTACAACGATTGAAAAGCGCTTCAAAATACCCTCAAAGAACACTGGCATCATTTCCGTGGGCAATGACATCAGTCAAACTTTGGTCTCCGCCGTGCTCGCCTATTACGCTGGCAAAGGACATCGACCTCGATGGATTGGATTTGGTAGGCAGCCTCAGGTTTTAATTCCTTTCGCAAACCAATGAAATATAATTTCTATTTTTCATTTAAAGGACTGCTCACTATTGTTGTGTTCTGTTTGATGACCACATCGCCGCATTTTTTCTATGGCCCCGGCGAAGATGCCTTGGCATTGACCGAGGAGTTTGGCGGTATTCCCGATGAGAACGCCACACTCGAGGCCATCGAGGAGCAGCGCTCCAAGACGCTCTGTCGCCTGCAGGGGGATGGCGCTGTCTGCGAGGTGGGCGAAGGCAATTTCGCACCTCAAGTGCTACTGTTTGTGGCACAGTTCATTTCGGGCATTGGCGGTTCGCTTTACTACACGCTGGGCGTTTCCTATATGGACGACAACACCAAGAAATCAAAAACTCCGGCGCTGTTGAGTGAGTAACACACAAACTAAAAAAACACTTGGCAACTATGACGCACATCGAACTATCTAGCACGTAGCTAATTGTTTTACAGTTGCCCATAAAGATTAGTCCCGAAAGAGCGAAACGCGTAGTTAATTGTTGCCCAGCTTCCGTTGGAAATCAACCAAAATGTTTTCTAAATTATCTCCAATTTCCAGGTCTCTCGTATTTCCTGCGCATGCTGGGTCCTGCCATCGGTTATGCCTTGGCATCGTTCTGTCTGCGCTTGTACATCGCACCGCAATTGCATCCGGTGATCAACAATAAGGATCCACGTTGGCTAGGTGCCTGGTGGCTGGGCTGGATTGTCATGGGCGGGCTGCTCGCCTTCTCGGGCGTCTTTCTCTCCATGTTTCCCAAGGAGTTGCCACGTGCGGTCGCCCGCCGTCTGGTCGAGGAGAAACGTCGTCGCGAGCGCCTTTCGGTGAAGCAAAAGGAAGCTGCCAACCAGTGTGAGAAACTAACGGCTGAGCTAGAGCCACAGACAACGGCAGAGCCCAAGGCATCGCTGGGCGACATGCTGGTCACCTTTAAGCGACTGACCACAAACAAAACATACATGTGCAATACGCTGTCGAACATCTTCTATCTGATTGGTTACACGCCCTTCTGGATATTCACACCCAAGTACATTGAGGTGCAGTATCGCCAGTCGGCGGCCACCTCCAGCATGGTCACTGGCACCGTTGCCTTGGCCTTCTCTGCGATTGGAGTGCTGCTCTCCGGATTTATTATCTCACGGTATAAGCCCAGAGCACGTTACATGGCCGCCTGGAATGTGATTAGCGCCTTTCTGGTTGTGGCTGGTGTGGTGACCTATGCTTTCATTGGCTGCCCGGATAATGAGACCTCGGTCGTTGTGAATATTCACAACCGTGACATAAATGATACAGCCACCTGTAACTCGGCTTGTTCCTGCGATTATGTGCGCTATTCTCCGGTCTGTGGCGAGAACAGCATGACCTACATCTCCGCCTGTCATGCTGGCTGTAAAATGGTCCATGTGAACGGCGATGGCAAGAAGGTAAGTTCCAGACTGAGTGCATTTAACCCTCCTATGACCACCTAAGACGGTATTTGTGTTAAAAAATGCATTTTAAATTTTGTGAAAGTCTTGATTAGCAGTTTATTGACATGCTTTGCTCTGCTCTTTAAAATAACGACTAACAAAAGAAGTTCGCACAAAGTGCAATTTTCAAAAAGTTTTTATTTATATTAGGGGAAATCGAAGGTTAAGCAAAAAACATTGCTTACAGGTATAGTAAGTACTACATACGAACCAAAAAAGACAAATAAACCAACATTTTTAGTTATCTTATAAAATACCCTGTCTAAACACCTAATTATAATATTATATATCGTCTAAGGTTAGACCTTGGCACCAAAGAGGAAGCCCTGAAGAGATCGCTCATTATCATTTCAGGAAGTACCTTAAAAGTTTATTGTTTAATTATACAAGAATCAATGACCTCAAATCGCAATTTGAGATTTTTTTGATATGCAGAAACATAAGGAAGGGTGGAATTCTTCTTATGGAAGCAAAATCTACTATGGAGCTCTAGTTTTGAAAGCTAGGTATTTATAGAGACGGAGAGACTTACACACTTGACTGCCGATGTGAATTTGAAATAAGTGGTGAAAGACATTAAGTTAGAGGCTAATTAAGCTTTATGTTTGTGTTCCATTCTCACAAATTTCCGCATGATATAACCCACTCTTTATCTCTCTTCATTGTCAGGTATTTTACGACTGCTCCTGCATACCTGGAGCTAGTGAGAATGTCTCTTCGTCGCTGTCCTTCAAGCGCTTAACAGCTTTCGATATTGCCGGTGACAACAGCAGCAACTGGGATACGGATTTCAGCACCTCTACCACGGCATCAAGCACTTCCTACTTGGACGTAAGTTTGTTTCAAACTCTTCTCTACTTCTCGCTCTAATCTTTGCATTCATTTTAGATGCTTGCCGCTGGTCAAGCTACTCCGGGTGCGTGTCCTGTGAACTGTTGGACTCAGTTTGTTGCCTTTCTATCGGTCATGTGTTTCCTCAAATTCATTGGTGCCTCGGGCAGAGCTTCCAATTTCTTAGTCTCAGTGCGTTGTGTGCCAGAGAAGGATAAAACCGCCGCCATGGGATTTGGCATGATGTTGTGCTCCATGTTTGCCTTTATACCCGGTCCAATATTCTTCGGCTGGATCTTTGATCGCATGTGCCTCGTGTGGGGCAAGACGTGCACCAACAAGGGCAACTGTTGGCTCTACGATCCGCAGTCCATGAGGTAACTGCAAGTCTAGTATTTAAGGATTTTAGTATCTAAACAATTCTTTTATTTTGCTTTTAGATATACACTCAACTTTACGGCAGCTGTGTTTATTACCTTGGGAGCCATTTTTGATTTCGGTGTTTGGTATTATGTGAAGGATCTTAAGATCTTCGACGAGGAGATCAAGGAAGTCGAAATGCAAATCGTGCAGCACGAGGAAGAGACGACTGCCGAGAAGAATACCGAAATATAAGTTAAGCTAACGCCTATCCTTAAGTGATTGTGAGTTAAATTCAGTGGAGTGAAGTTGGGCCAAGAGTTGAGTTGATTTGTGGTGCCAATGCAATGCATTCATATTCGTTATTCGTTATTCGTATTCGTAGTTGTGATAAATCCAATTGTCAAGGCTCTCATTGCTCCACGAACTATACAATTACGATCATAGTTTTATAATGTACAATCTAAGTATGTGTTTGTATTTGCCATACGCATGTCTATATTTGAACAATCTAAAATAAAGTACACAAATGTCAGTCGACAGTCCACACTATATAATATACAATATATATATCAGTCGCCTTTTGTCTAAATATCACCCAGTTTCTATAGGTCTAATCTGATATCATACCCCTTATCTTAATTATATCATTGGCCCTCATAAAATGCAAGACTCTGTTATTTGACTTTATCATGATAAGATGCATTTTAGCCAATCTTCAAATTTTTAATCCACAATCCGGATCCGTTCAGTTTGTTAAAGTGGTTCGACGGCCGATGTACTCGAGAATTTCAAAGGATATTCGCAAGTGCTTAAATACTTCACTTTAATTTGGTTTATATTTAGCCATCTAGTGTTTACTTCTCTACAACCTACTTTAAGGTTGAATATGTATTTCTTTGGTTCAACCTGTTTAATTGTTATCTAAGATCAATTTCATTTATGTACCTTGATGATCGTTTGCTCAGTCATTGGCCGATCTGATTGTTGATATAAATGAGAAAGTTCTCATCATTGTTGATAATATATCTGATAAATTTTCCCTACACCCTTCATGTAAATATTGAAGAAGCTATAATACTTGTGATATTGTATCAAGAATAAGACGAATGCCATAAATAAAGCAAAAGAGAAGTTGAGTTCAAGTCGCCAAAAATAAAGTGTGTGCAAGAGTGTAAGAACTCGCATAAGAAGTATTGAAAATATTTTGTAGTCATTTCAACAAAAGAGATCAGCTTTAAAAAAATCTTTTAATGTTGTGAACAAATTTCCACTTCTCGCAGAGTATTGAAAAACTATCAGATCGTGAATTGAATAATACGTTTTTTAACATATTAGTTTATCTAATTCAAATATTAATAATTTTCAAGTCCCTCAAGATCCTATTATTAACAAGTAAGAAAGTTACAGTCGAGTGTGCTCGACTGTGAGATACCCGCTACCCATTTTTAATAAGGGCAAAAAAATTGCGGTATTATTTTCAAAATATACCGAAAATACTAATAAAAATACTAAAAATATACCAAATGGTATGTTTGGTATATCGATACAGCACACCATTCAAAATATACCATAGACAGCACAATGTACCAGATTGTCGGCCAAAGCAACTAAGAGCCCTAGTAAGTAGGCGTTTTTGCCCATACAAAAGTATTTCTTTAATAACTTCCACAATTTTTATCTGATCTCAACCAAATTTTCAGGAATCATAACTACTATAGTAATTATAGTATATACCAAAATTCACAGCTCTAGCTTTAAATTTACGCTTGTTATTCGATTTTTTTGATTTGCGGGGGCGGAAGTGGGCGTGGCAAAAATTTGATACAAACTTGATCTGCGTGCAAACATAACAAATGCTGTCGAAAAAAAATTATTGCTCTATCTCTTATAGTCTCTGAGATCTAGGTGTTCATACGGACAGACGGACAGACGGACAGACACACAGACGGACAGACGGACATGGCTATATCGTCTCGGCTGTTGACGCTGATCAAGAATATATATACTTTATAGGGTCGGAGATGCCTCCTTCTACCTGTTACATACATTTCCTGCCGGCACAAAGTTATAATACCCTTCTACCCTATGGGTAGCGGGTATAAAAATGTGAGAGGCAAGACTCTTCGTTTAAAATTAAATATTTGTAAAAAGAAACTTGTAACTTTGAAAAAATCTTGTTAGGCATCAAAACTCATATTGAATTTATTTAGTGATTTAAGAAAAAAAAAAACAGCTTTATAGCAAGTTAAATGTCAATCTCGGTACTAACCATAAGTATCATGGTAATTATAAAGATTCTTACAGTCGCGAAACGAAGCTAATTGAAAGTATATATTATCTTATATTATCTAAACTCATTTTAATTTGAAGGAAAACTCCAAGATGATACAAGATAACAAGATAATTAATTATTATATGATCTGAACGACCTTCTCGACACAGTTTTTATAAAAATAACAAACTTATAAAGATCAGTTTGTTTGCCATTATCATCGTTGCTGGAGATAAAGAGGCTCGTTCTCAACGATCATCTGGCCAATATAAATCATGCAACGTATAATGAATTTACAGAAATTTAACTTGACATTTTCAACTACACTGCGATTCAAACTTCTTAACAATATTTCAAAATTCTTTTTTATTTTGTTAGTTAAGATTTTTAGAAGACATCGATTAAGAATATAAATTTTTTTTTTAAATTTGGAGTTATTAATAAAGATTTTTCAATATTACATCAATACGAAGATTTCCTGTTTTTACACGTTTACATAGTTTAGCATTATTTTGTAAAAAGTATTGACTAAAAACTTTAATTCGCAGCTGTCTTTATAAGTTCAAAATCTTAAGTTTTGTGCAGTTTAGTGTTCTAGTGAAATACTTTGTATAATCTTTTACTATCATTCTGTAGAAAAAAGGGATTGTCATGAAGTGATCATAAAATTGGCAGTTACCGAAAAAGATAGTTGATACGAAAAAGTTCTCGTGCATCATCGTGCAACTCGTGTGATGAAATTCATTCACCGTCATTCGCACATGTTGCTGATAAGCTCATCATCAAGTAGTTTGACAAGCGGCCGCGTGTCATTAGATTATCCAGATATTAAAGATAAGCAAGATGTAAAGCTTTCATATTGCAATTAAAGTTATATTTTCCTCTTAATACTTATGCTCAACACTTTGCAATTCACGACGAGATACATTTTATTTAAATCAGCGCCACCCAACAGTTTAACAGTCAGTGTGATTAAAGACATGCATGGAGCATCAACAAAGTGAAGATGGAAAAACAAGAACATAAACCGGAGTTCGCACCATTTATACGCGAAGATCACTTCGAAAAGAATGACAAGGAGAAACCACACAAGGATGTCGCCTGCGGGTTTGGCATATTCAAAGGACCTTTTCTACAAAGGTAAGGAGCAGAGCAGATTTAATGTTGGAAAAGATATTTAAATAAATTCCCCTTCAGGTTTGCGACGGAGAAAATGTATGTGCTCATCTATGGCTTGGGAGGATGTTTGTTGTCAATGAGTCTGGCATACTTTAGTGGCACAATAACAACTATGGAAAAGCGCTATAAGATACCCACAAAAATGTCTGGAGTGATTTTAGTGGGCAACGATATAAGCATGATGATCACATCGGTAGTCGCAGGATATTACACACATAGAGCACATCGACCACGCTGGATTGCTTTCGGTAAATCAAAGTGAATAATTTCTAAATGTACTTGTCATTTACTTCTGACTTTCCATCCAAAGGATTCTTTACGATTGTCGTATTCTGCGTGATGACAAGTTCGCTGCATTTTATATATGGACCTGGCGAAGATTCCCTGAAGTTGACACGAGAATATGGTGGATTCCAGAACTTGACTTCCAACGGAACAAACACACAAACGGCTCAAAAGCTGTGCATGAAAGAGGAGCCGGGTTGCATCGTAGAGGATGGCATCTGGGTGCCGCAAGTGATGCTGTTTGCCGGCCAATTCATCTCCGGCATTGGTGTGGGACTCTTCTGGAGTGTGGGTGTTGCCTACATGGATGACAACACCTCCAAGGCCAAGTCGCCAGCGTTGCTCAGTAAGCAAAAGATTTAAACACACTCGAAGACACTCTTTTAACAATAAATTGTTTCAGGTGCAACTGCATTCCTGCGCATGCTGGGTCCTGCCATTGGTTACTCCTTGGCCTCCGTTTGCCTTCGCATGTACATCGATCCCAGTCTGGAGCCACTGATTAAGCCAGGAGATCCCAGATGGATAGGCGCTTGGTGGCTTGGTTGGCTCGTCTTGGCAGCCGTCA